>NC_058133.1:522591387-522646608 GCF_016433145.1 Gracilinanus agilis
TCTTCCTTCCTTCCTTCCTTCCTTCCTTCCTTCCTTCCTTCCTTCCTTCCTTCCTTCCTTCCTTCCTTCCTTCCTTCCTTCCTTCCTTCCTCCCTTCCTTCCTCCCTTCCTTCCTCCCTTCCTTCCTCCCTCCCTCCCTCTCAGCAGAGGACAGTGCTTGTATGCCTCGGGTAGGCTCTCTTAGTGAGTAGCCACGGCTCAGGTGTTCGGGTCTCTGTGGTCAGCCAGATCATAATCTTTTCTGGTCCCTGAGTGATGGATACCTACAATCTGCTTCTGGGCTCTTCCATCAATATGGCTTCCATTGGGATGGCACGACACAGCAGGGCACCAGAGTGGAACTTCAGTCAGGGAGAAGGGAGTAGAGCTGGGTAAAGCACTTCTCTTTCCTCTGGGATCTCGAGAAGGGGCGGGTGGATACCGGACTCCGTGACCCTCCTCTGGAGTAGCAGGTGGGCCTCCTCCAAGGTCCAGAGAGTCTCGTCCCCTTCATGGCTGTCACTCCTCTTACAATCTCAGTGCCTGGCCGTGGAGATAGCAAGCTTTCTTACAGTCATCTGACCTCCTCATCCCTGCATTTTATGGCCTCCTCAGTTTTCCTTCGGCCGCAGGATGAATGGTCACCCTTTGGGCCTCCACGTCTCTAAGAAATATGCCACTTGCAAGAGTGGGAGCTTGGAATTTCCTGCTGGCCGCAGCCCCCTCTCTTCCGCACACCCCATTTCTGTTCTTCACCCTTCCCGGGACTTTAGAACTCTCAGACTCTCGGGGCCCTGGGATCTCCCTCCCTTTTCCTCTCTTCGGCTTGCTTAATCTCCCTTCCTTGTCTTAGGGTCAGCGTAGCACCACTTGAGAGCTGGAAGGACCTTAGCGGTCATCTAGGCCAGCCTCTTTATTTTACAAATGAGTAAACCGAGGTCACAGAGGTGAAGAGACTTATCCAAGATCACACAGATGTGGGGCCAGGATTTGAATGTAGGACCTGCTGACCACCAATTTCGAGCTCTTTCCACTGTGTGACATAAAGTGCTTCATCCCCCATTTCCTCGTAGCCCCCATTCTGGCCTGGCTGGCCATCACTCCCGAGTAAAGCCTCCTCGCTGCCTAACGGCCAGCCCTGGCATCTGCTCTGCTGCCCGGTGGCTTTCCCCGACTGTAGAAAGAAGAGGCTGCCCCAGGAGGTGGCAGCCTCTTCCACCCTCGGGTCTGGAGGGCCCCTGGTCGGGGGGCTGTCCCAGGAGGTGCCGGGCTCCCCCTTCCCGGGTGCTGGACCGTAGGCCGCTTGTCCAGTGTGCTGTCGTAGGGCCTCTTGGCTAGGTAGACCTGAGGTTCCCCGTGTCTCCGAGGCTCTGAATTCTAAATCTGTGATTTGGTGCCCTGAAGCTGCCATAAAGGGGCCAAGGCTGGCCCGGACCCCCCCCCCCCCATAGGTCCTCCAGCATGTGCTGAGTCTAGTGCTCTGGCCTTGCCGTCCTGGCTTCCAGCAGAGGGCCGGGCTGGACTCTTCGCTCTGACATTCGAGGCCTGCGAATCCCGTAGAGTCTCTGATCCTTGCCATGAGGACGCCGGGAGGAGAGCCCCGACGCGCTGGGAAGCCCCCTGGTTCGCAGAAGGGGGCTGGCCGGCGGCGCACAACTCTGGGCTTCTCTCTAGGGGTCTCTGGAGCCTGGCGAGATGCTGCCCCGGAAGCTGAAGAGGATCCTGAGCCAGGAGTTCTGGCAGTACTTCGAGGCCCTGCTGAAGCAGGGGGCCGAGGTGGGCCGCCCTGCCAAGTGGCCTTCGGAAGCTGGGCCGGGCAGGGATGGCTGGGTGCAGAGTCGAGGGGAAGCGGGAGGGCCCCGATGGGCGGGCCATGGAGTGGGGGCGGGGCTGAGAGGATGACAGGGAACCCCAGCGGGGGGGGGGGGAGGGGGTCGCCAATAGGAAGGTTCGCTCGGGCCAGCTATGGGGCGGCTGGCGAGAAGATGCCCAGCGCACAGCGGGTGCTCGCTCTGCCCTCCCCAGGTCTACAAAGGCTACGTGGATGACCCGCGGAACACGGATAACGCCTGGATCGAGACCATAGCCATCAGCGTCCACTTCAAGGACCAGAACGACTTAGAGCTGAAGCGGCTGAACTCCGTAAGCCCCCCCGGCCCGGGGGGATGGGCCCAGGCGTCCGTGCTGAGGGCCAGGCGCCGCTCTCCGAGGCCCGGCTCCTTCCAGCCGAGGCAGCGCCGTCCGGGCCCTCCGACCGGGCGTCGGCTGGCGCCAGGCTTCCGCTTCTGCGCGGTCGGAGGGCGCGGAGGGGCAGAGCAGGACGAGGGACTCCCCGAGGTGGGGAAGGGCAGGGGAGCCGGAAGGCCACTCGAGGAAGAGCCTGAAGTGGGGGTGGGGGGTGGACGATGGGCAGCTCGACCAAAGGGGGGGCAGAGCAGGGCCGAAGCGGGTCCGGTTTGTGCCAGGCCTTTCGGTCTGCCTCCGAGAGGGGGGAAGAGCAGAGGGAGCCGCCTTCCTCACCCACCTGGCCTGGCCCTGGGCGGGGGGCGGAAAGGGCAGAGAAGGAAAGGCCCCGCCAGGCAGTGGGGACGTCCCGAGGGAGAGCCCGGAGGAGCCGCCCTCACTTGGGTGGGGGAGAGGCAGGCAGCACCCCGGGGCCAGCTGGCGTGGGGGGAGCGAGCCCCGCGGGCCGGGAGAGGGCCTGACGGACCGTCCCCTCCTCGCCTTCCAGCATCTCCAGGTCTGCGACCCAGAGGTGTCCATCCGATGGCAGGTGGTGGACAAGCGGATCCCGCTCTACGCCAACCACAAGGAGATCCTGCAGAAGGCCTCGGCCCTGTTCGGCGCCTATTACTGAGGCCGAGAATGAGTTCCGGCCCGCCGTGGCCAGACAGGCAGTCCCCGAGCTCCTCGGCCCCTGTGGACTCCTCACTCTCTGTCAGGGGCTGCCGCCAGGCTGGGCCAGATGCCAGCAGAGGTGCAGCCTCCCCCCCCCCCCCCCCCCGGCCCCTCAGTGCCACACTCTGACGGCCCGGCCGGCCCTGACGCTGGTGCTGGGGCCGGGGAAGGGGGCGGCCTCCGAGCACAAGCTGGTGTCATCAGGGGAGGCCAGCCTCCAGGAGCCTCTGCTTCCCAGCCCCCGCCCCTCCTGTGTTCTCTTCCCCCAGCACCGTCCCTGGCCCTCCCCAGGCCCTCCCCCTCCCCAGGACGTTGTCCCCAAGCCCCTGCCTGGCCCTGGCCCTTAGCGTGGACCAAGTCCCCCAGGAGCCTCCGGGGCGTCACCGTCCCCAGCAGGTGCCAAACTGTCCCGAGCGGGCAGTGTCCGAGGAGAGCTCGAGCCCCTCATCCCCCAACCCCAACCCAGCCCGGGGCCAGAGCCGGAGGGCCCTGCCCCCGCCTCCTCGGGGCTCCTCAGCGCTTCCTCCTGGCGCCCACCCTGGGCGGAGGCCCCTCGCGGCCTGGGGCAGCTGGCAGTAGATAGGATATTAAACTTCCTCACTGGCTCTTCTGTCGCTGTTGCCCTCTAGGTGGGGGGGGGGCGTCCTTGAACTCCCTGGAGGTGGCAGCGCGGCGCCCCTCGGGCCAAGCCCTCCCGATCTTCCCTGCGCGCCCCAGGCGGGCACCAACTCCCTTCCCAGTCCGACAAGGGCCCAGCCTGTGGCATGCTGGGGCCAAACCCGACCCCGGCCGCACGTCTGCTCTGCCGCTCTTTGTCCCCGACTCCCAGAGCTGACGGCTCCTTCCTGCCGTGCCGCCCGGAGCCTGGCCCACCCTCCTGGCCTCCCTGGCTCCCTCCGGGGTGCCCGCTGTCCTCTCTGGCAGCCAGGCTGCTCGAGGCTCAGTGCCAGGCTCTGGGTGGTAGGCGGGAATGCCATGATGGCAGCATCGGAGTGGCATTCTGCGGGGATTGGGGCGATTGGGGAGAGTCGGGGCTGGATAACCAGAGGCCGGAAGGACGGGCTGGGCGCAAAGAGCAGAACGGGGATGGCACGGCCCCTCGCGTGGGCCTCCCGTGCCCGGAGGCCGCCGCTTTGGCCCAGTAGAGGCCTTGCCTTTGCCCGAGTGGTTTGTCTCTCCGCCTTGCCCTGGAGGTCTAAGATCTAATGGGGTGCCGCGGCCAGCTCGGCCTGCTGCGGTGCCTGGCACTGTTCTCGGCTGGCAGACATGCCCACGGCTTCCCCAGACTAGTAGTGCCTGCCTGAGGTCCTGCCCCTCTGCCGAGGCTGTCGAGGGCCCCAGAGACGGCCGGCCCGCTGGGAAGAGGCCTCTGAGGAGGGATTTTGTGGCCATGGGACGAAACTGCTGCTGGGCAGCCCAGAATATGCACGGGCCTTGGGGGGGCTGTGGAGGATGATGGGTAATCGATGGGGCTGGGCCCCCTTGATGGCTGGTCAGGCTGGCAGGTGATGAGAAACCGGTAACGGTGCTCATACCCTGAGTAACGGTCGGGGCCAAGAAGGCTGTGTGGCCCAGCGCACGGCGCGGTATAGAATACGGCTCTGCAGGAGTCTGAAGAGGAGCCCCAAAGGAGCTTTCGGAGCTCAGGCCGGCCTGTCAGCATGAGGTGTGGAGAGGAGGAGAGAAGCCGGGAATAGTGAGAGCATTGGGAGGCCACTGAGTCCAGCCCCCACCCCCTGCCCCTTGTACAGAGGAGGCCCAGAGAGATGAGGTGACTCGCCGTGGGTCACGCAGATGATGGCTGAGGAGACATTTGAACCCGGGTCTTCCTGACTCCCAGCCCAGTGCCTGTCGCCTGCGCTCAGCAGCCTTCAGCCTCTCCAGGCCAGGGGCTCGCAGCCCTTTCTGCTCCTCTGCTCGAGCCTGGGAAACCGTTCTCAGACCACGTTCTAGAATGCTCAAAAGGAACAGCGTGAGTGAGGGTTAGAAAGGAGATCAGGAACGTGGAGCTAGTTGTAGAAGCCCCGCCCCAAGGTTCGCCTTAGCTCAGAGCCCCCAGCCCCACCGTGCACGCCTGGGGCTCCTATCTGCTCGCAGAGGCTCTTGTCACCTCCAACGCTTCTGAGTCCGCCCCACGTCACTGGGCCTCCCAATCCCAGGATCCTCCCCCCTCCAGATCCCCAGCCTTGGCTTAAAAAGGAGATTCTCGGGGGCAGGGCCTGTTGGGGATCACCCGGGGGGGGGGGGGGCTCAGGCTCTGCTGACTGAGTGCCACTGCTGGATGCCCGCTGCTGGAGGAGCTTCTGGAGGTGAGGCAGGGCAGACGGCGGAAAGGACAGGCACCACCATCCTCCAGGAGCATCTGGCCCCGTGGTGGAGGCCAGCCCAGGCCCAGGTGCCCAAGAGGCCCTGGAGGAGCTGGAGGGAACCAGACTGAGTTGCCTCACCATTAGACAGCAAAGAGAACAGCTGCATGGCCTGAGCCAGACATGGGGGGGGACCCCCCAGGAGCAAGGCTGACCTCGGGGGAGTCTCTGTGAGAGCCGGGCATCTTCTATGCCTGGCCTGGCCTCTCCTGTCCCCTCCCTCGTGGCCTGGCTCCACATCCATTTTTCCCCTCAAAGAGTTAACTCAGCTCCGTTTTCCCTCCTGCTATCACCTGCCACTGCCAAGGCAACGGGAGGCAGCAGCAGGGAGGATGTCAGAGCTTGAGTTCACAGAGGCCCCACTGGAGCTCTCCAGGCCTTGGTTTCCTCTCTTAGAAAATGAGGGCACAGGCCAGAGGGAGGTCTCCAGAGGCTGCTCTGAGTGGGGCCCAGCGGCATCTCCTCCCCCATTTGACTGTGGGCTCCCTCTGAGGAGAGATGATGCTCTCGAAGGTCTTTGGTCCTGGGGGCCTCAGACAGTGCCTAATGCAGAGCAGGCAGATGCCGGTTCATTGACTGAACAGCTAGCGAGGGGTACCTGAGCCAGGCAGCCACTGAGAGAGAGAGAGACAGAGAGAGACAGAGAGAGAGAGAGAGAGAGAGAGAGAGAGAGAGAGAGAGAGAGAGAGAGAGAGGAGAGAGAGAGACAGAGAGAGAGACAGAGAGAGATGGCTGAGCCATGGGTCGGGGGGGGGGGCAGGCAGGGCTCAGCTCTACATTTAAGAGGTCAGATCCAGGGAGCTCCTTCAGAAAAGCTGCTCCGGCAGTCAGTGACTCAACACTACATCCTCTCTGGAGACTTATTGTTCTGGATGGATCCATTGGGGGGGGGGAGAGAGAGAGAGCGAGAGCCCCTTTGGGGCTCATGTTCCCAACTAACATGAGAGAAAAAGCTCAAGTTCTCAAGAAGGAGATGCCCCCTGCTTCTCCTAGCATGTTCTTGGGGGAACCTGAGGGGTCAGGATCTTTGTTCCTATCACCCCAGGAACTGACTTCAGATGCTCCCTAGCCTGAATGAACCAGATGAGAAAAGCACATTTCCTGAGAAGGCACATCAACACAAGAGCTATAAAATGACTCCACAACCAAGGCCATAGAACACTTCTCTAGAACCCTCAAGGCTCCTGGGGAGAAGCCAAGGGCTACCTCCTTCTTCCTGGCCCCAGAAGTACTTTTTTTCCCCTTGAAAAGACCTTGAGAGGTTAGCCTTTGGAATGATTCTCATGATTCTAGGCCCATGGACCCATTTTATAATGAAGGAAATACCGAGAAAAGAAATGAGAATGATGTAGGAAAATAATGAAAAAAGAGTTGACAAAGTTGATCAAAGGGGCACAAAAATATAGAAGTAAATATTATCTTAATTGCAACTCAGTAGCATTGTGGATAGAATGCTAGGCCTGGGGTCAGGAAGACCTGGGCTCAAATCTGGCCTTAGACACTTCCTATCTATATGACCCTGGTCATACTTTACCCCCCACTTAACTCTTGCCACTCTTTTGTTTTAGAATTAATATTAAGACAGAAGGTAAGAGTTAAAACAAACAAACGAACCAGAATAAACTAATTGTAAAAGAGGCACAAAAATTCACTGAAGAACCTAAAAAGTAGAATTGGGCACATGGGAAAAGATGTATAAAAATTCCACGAAGAAAACAATGCTTTATAAACTAGAATTGGGCAAATGGAAGCTAATGACTCCATGAGACATCAAGAAACACTCAAATGGTGTTGGCAGAGCTATAAAATGGTAGAAGTTCATGAAGATCTCAGTTCAAATCCAACCTCACACACTAGCTTTGTGACCCTGAAAAGTAATTGAACCTCACTTTGCCTCAGTTTTCCAAACTGTGAAACAAGGAGAATAAGAACATCTACCTCATTAGGTTGTTGTGAAAATTGTCAGGTGTGGATTTGGGGGAGAACAAAAGTCATTCCATTTTCTTTGTGTCTTAATTCTCTGAATTTGATCCTGATCCAGCTGACAAGTATTAAACATCTTTTTTGGGTATCTCCCTTCTGCCTATTAAAAGAAAAGTCCTGGACATTCCAGGAACTCACTCTTTTATGTGTAAGTAAATTTGCCCACCCCCTCTGGCATTACAAGTGTGACATCATTCCCTGCTGACTGCCTGTACATCTGGCATCATCCCCCCAGTGGCAGCCTAAACTTCAGCGTGCAACACCAGTACAGAGGGCAGAGTTGGGAGAGCATATCAAGGGTGAACAAGGAAGCAGTTGGTCTGTGTTGCTTCTCTATTGGTGCTGGCATGACCTGCTGCAGGTCAAGTAGCAAAATCGGGAAGTTAGTTTAGGGAAAAACTTTTCTTAGATCTCTCTCTCCATCTTCCTTTCCTTCTCCTGTCTATCAATAAATCATAATAAAATCATTAAGTCAATGGCCAGACTCATATTTTAATACCTGCCTGGTGCCTTCTGGGCTTTCTTATTCAGGCTGAAGCTAGCAAGGACTCTGACAATTCTTGCAATAGGATCAAAGAAAATAATATTGATCTAGCACCCAATAGGTGCATTGAACCAGCCCTCCTTTTTCTCCTCTCTGACCCAAGGACTCTGGCTTCCTGACTGATTCTTCATCTCCTGACCTTGGGCTTTTCCAATGGCTCTCCTCCCATGCAAGGAATGTTCTGCCTGATCACCTTCACCTCCTGGTTTTCTTTAAGTCTCAGCTGATGTCTCACCTCCTGAAAAAATGATTTTCCTGGTCCCTCTCCCACTCAGAGCATCTCCCTTTTATACTGTACATAGCTTATTTGGATGCAGCTGCTGACTTACTGTCTCCCATTAGACTGTGAACTCCTGGAGGGCAGACACTGACTTTTCCTTCCTTTGTATCCATGGAAGTTTGGAACAGTGAGTAGCTACTTCCTAAATGCTTGTTGAGTTATGCCAGGAACCAGCCCAGCAGTTCTAGGTAGTCTTGGGGGTGGAACAGTTAAGCGACATGTGAAAGAGAACAGCCAGAGATGTAGTAAGCTTGCAGAAGGCTGTTCTGATATGCCATCTGCTGATTTTAATTTTTATACCTTTTTCTTAGGATTACATACATGTTGGCATGATTTCCATTCCCACCATACATCTTTTCTTGGAGACAAAGTATTAAGTCATACTTTTCATTTTCCAGTAACTTTTGATATTTTCCAAGGCGTGTTTGGCATATCTCTTGGGCTACAGTGGTGGGAAAGTACAGGAGACAATTTCTCCATATATCATTCATTGTTCTTTTATGTTAATGTACTGTACCAAATCAGGGACCAAGGGGGGGGGAACTTGGCCTGTTTTTGTAGACACCTATGTATGGGAGATCTAAGTTAGGGTTTTAAAATCTTTAACATTACCTCACTATTTGCTGGTTTGTTGTGGGGTGATTTCAGGCGAAGTTTCTGTATCATAACATATAAATGTGGGGTTTACTTAGGAGTTTGTGAGGGGCCTGTGGGGGCTCTACTATTAGCTTGTATTGTTTTTCCATGTTTCCCTGGGGCTGAGTAAGAATATTGATTACAATAATTCCAATAAAAGGGAATGTTAGTGAGAAAAGAGTCACATAGGGGAATCTGAGTAGAATTACCATCCTTCCGTCACCTGCTGTGCGGGTTTCAGAGTTCATGCGGAACTGTGTGAACGAAATGAACTTTGATAGCTTCCTGAAGAGTTAACTTTAGAAATGGCAAAGGGGAGGGATTCAGAAAGACTTGGGTGACCTGAGGCAGAAGGAAATAAGGGGGCATCAGGAGGATGATTTCTGCTCTGATGACAATGTAGTAAAGGACAAGAGCTGGGGAAGCCTTCAGGGCTCAGCTCCAGGCTTGTCCAGACCAGACCCAAGTGTGAAGGGGTTTTCCCAGATCTTCACCTGCTTGGTCAAAAGAAAAAAGAGGGGGGGGCAGAAGTTGTGTGTGTGGGTGCGTGTGTGTAAATGGAGGGTGCTAGGTTAAGCATGCGGAAAAAGAGCAAAAACATGATCTCTACGTAATGGAGACTAATAAAGGAAGTGGTTATCCTCGTCACTCAGTTTTGGAAATTGAGGCACAACTCTATGGATCTTGGGTCTTAGTGAAGGACAGCTGTACCTCAGGGCACTGTGATAAGCACAGAATTCCCCAGAGACCTCCACCCCACTTTCCCTGAACAGAAGACAAAACAAGAGATATCAAGTGCCTGTAAAGCTAAACACAATCTTTATTGAGCATGGACACACATGTGCAAGGAACCAAATTGGCCTCGTACCCAAAAAGCCTAAAGTTGATCTGACTTAGTGAAGAAAGAAGGAAAGGGCTGATCCAGGTAGGGACCTGGGGTGGTTTGGGGAGGGTTTCTAGGAATGGGGCGACAGAGTCTGAGGTTCAAGGTGGAACAAAGACTTCTCTGGTACATATGTTTAGCATAAGACAGGAAAATAAGACTATGAAGTAACTTAGTCTCAAGGTTTCACCAAATACAACAACCCACTGAGCTGTAGGGCCAGGGATCTCAGAGCTGAGGTCAAGTGATAACAGTTCAGAAATAACTCAATCAGAGATAGAGTCTGGGACCAGAGATACCAAATATGGAGCCAGACATAGTTATGCAAGGCACAGGGATCCTTGAGAGATCATGAGAGCTGGCTGGTGGGATGCCCCAATGACTGTCCAGCCTTGTATCCCAGGACTAAGAGAGCTGGTTTCCATGGTTACCTCAGCCAGGCTCTTTGTTGCTTTCAAAGACAGTTTCTTCCCGTCACTCTGGGTCCTTAAGAAAGTTTCTCTAGATCACTCAGTCCCAGGTAAGTAGAGTCAAACCCACACGTCTTCATCACCCACATAGTAGTGTAACTAGAGCATATAAAAAAGATAATTATTGAGGAATGACTTCTGGGTCCTGAGTTCCAGGCTGGTTCTTGGCTATGAAACAATTTGGGTAAAGGAAAAATATTCTCTTCTCCCTCTTCTCCTCCCGGCCCCCATGTGCGAGATAAGAAATAAACAGGGCACGGCAGGATCTCAGGTTCATGGAATAGAGGAAAGGGAGGGTCACAAGCAATGGACCCCTCCACTCAGATAAACACATTATGGCGTCAGGAAACTGAGGCACGAGGCAGCAGGTTTATTGTAGCTTCCTAAAGGGGACATCCCCTGGCTCTGAACAGCAATTGCACGGCAGATGCCCTAACTGACAAATGTGGTGACAAGTTGCCTTGCTAGCAAAATGCAAGCATCCACGTGTAAAACAGACCTTGTATAAAGCTCCGGAGCCAAGATTCCCGTCATGCTACAGCCTTCGAGCTGCCCCCCCCCCCCCACTCCTCCCTTCCTCCTCCAACTCGTGATTTTACAGGCCGTACCCTCAGGTACAAAAGGACGCCTGGGCATCCTCAGAGATAAGCAATGGCTAAGCTCTGTTACCGCCTGGGGAACAATCCTTGGATGGGAAGCTTTGGTTGCCCTGCGTTCCTTCCTGGCTTCTCCAGGACGGAAGCTGCCCCAAAAGCCTACTCGAGGTCTCGGGATGTAGGCGAGACAAGCCGGATGTTTTCATGGAGAAGGCAGGCCAGTCCCTTGACTGGAGTGCAAACCAAATGCCATTGCCCCGAGAGTTCCACCCTTCGTGTCGACTCACACATCATGGATCTTCAAAGCAGGTGGTGGAGAGAAAAGAGCCACAGGAAGAAGTCAGAAGCCCCGCCCCCCCGCTTGACTGTCCCTAGCCAGGCCCCCTCACTCCTTTACTCCTGTGGCTCCCCTCTCCTTTGGGTGTCTCTGGCGGTTCTGAAGTGCTTGTCCAGCCAGGCTTACCCCAGAAACCAATGACAATGAAATGGCTCTCTTAGTCGGAATGGAATCTGGCCTCTATGGCCCCTTTGGTCCAGCCCAGCACAGGGTTTGCTCAGAAAATTGGGCAGGGAAGGAATGTGCACTGGTTTGGGGTGTGATGGGAGAGTGCCTGCTTATCGCACTGCCCAGGTAGGCCCTGAATAGCCACTTTAGCACTGCTCCCACCCACTCCAGGCAGCCGCAATTGAGGAAGTAAAGGAAAAAGATCTGAGGGGCGAGGAATCCATCTTCCCAGTCCCCGGGCCAAACTGTCCCTGTCATCCCTGTAAAGCCAGCCAGAAAAGGGGCCTGCAAGACAGAGGGGCCTGCAGACTCTGGCTGGGCTCGGATCATTCCTACGGATTTGCAACAATGGCCAGAAGAAATGCCGGCGATCTGCAGGTCTGGGTTGCATTGTTGGTGGGCCAATATGTGCAGTGATCGCCCACCCAAGAGAATGCCAATGACGCCCAGAGCTGAAAATCCCCTTTACCCCGTGTTCACCCAGGCGCTACCCAGCCCCCTCTGTTTCTATCACAGCCAAGGTTTAGGCCTGCTGGACTCCTTTTGAGGAAGGCAGGGCTTTGGGCCAAGCCATGGACACGATGTTGAGGTCTTACTCAGGCAACTTCCTTGGAGGAGCCCTGGAAGGGACCAGAGGAGGACTGACTACATGATGAAGGTTGTATTTCTAAGTGCAGCCTCAGAGAAGCTCTGGGCCATCTTCCTCTCCATGATGATAGACCTCAAGTCCATGCAGTCCCTGTTGGACAACCTGGACCTTGTAGAGAGACAGCAGCAATGAGGCTGAGGCTGAGGCTGAGGCTGAAGAGTTTGCCATCGAGGGAGGTGGGGATTGCAGACCTGGAGGAAGAAACTGAGTGTGGCAAACAGGAGGTCCTGAAGACAGAGGGCAGAGGGATGAGTGTCAGTCAGCACGAGGTACCTTGAATTGGAGAGCAAGAGATCTGGGTGCCCCTAACTGGATGGTCTCAGGCTGCGGTCCCCCCCAAAAGATTGAGCTCTTCGAGATGTAGTGCAGGGGAAAAGAGCAGGGCATCTCTGACACCTGGGTCACAAAATCCCCAGAGGACCCCATAGGAACTCAACAGTCCTAAGAACCCCGAGTTCCCTTGGGTCAATCACCCCTTCATGGAACTCACCATGCCAGGGGACTCCAGAAAGCAATAGCATTGCAGTGTGTGCTACTGGACGCTGGATCTCAGGCCACGCTAGTCCTAATGTTCTCCTATGACCTCATACAGGACCTCATTGTGGGAGCAATCAGGTAACTCAACATATAACCAACAGTTATAGTTCCTGAGCAGTCCCTCTCCTTCCCCCAAATGAGCAGGGAGGTCCCAGGATGTCAACTGGCCACTTGGACTAAATCCCAAATATTAGTGGTGACAGTAGGTAAGGCTATGTGGGAGTTATTATCATTACTCCTCCCAGCAGAATTGCCAGTACAGTATCTGGAAAGCAGTCAAGGTTGGATTCTAGGAATCCGAACAAGGTTGTACCTTTATTTAAAAAATATATTTATTTAGAATCTTTTCCCATGATTACATGATTCATGTTCTTTCTCTCTTCTCCTCCCACTCCCCCTCCCATAGCCAACTCACAATTCCACTGGGTTTTACATGTGTCACTGATCAAGACCTATTTCCATATTATTAATATTTGCATTAGGGGGATTGCTTAGTCTATATCCCCAATCATATCCCCATCGACCCATATAATCAAGCAGTTGTTTTTCTTTTGTGTTTCTGCTCCCACAGTTCTTCCTCTGAATGTGGGTAACATCTTTTCCAGCCTTGCTCTGGATCCTTGCATTGCTGCTAGTAGAGAAGTCCATTATGTTCCATTGTACCACAGTGTATCCGTCTCTGTGTACAATGTTCTCCTGGTTCTGCTCCTTTCAGTCTACATCAATTCCTGGAGGTTGTTCCAATTCACATGGAATTCTAGTCATCTTTTAGCACTAAAACCTTAATCACATCCCCATGGAACCACCTAATTGATCATATTTTTTTTTCTTCTGTGTTTCTAAGGTTGTTCCTCTAAATCAGTGGATCCCAAACTTTTTTTGGGATTATTACTTAGAACCCCCTGTCATATACTATCAGCGCCCCCTTACAGTTATTCACCACCCCCAAATGCACTTGTGGCCATCACCACCCCCCTGGATTGCTGCAGCACCCACCAGGGGGCGGTGGCACCCACTTTGGGAATCACTGCCCTAAATGAAGCTCTGCTCCTCAATATTCTAGAGGTGACTCTGCAGATGGCCCTAGTGGGTGATATTATGATTGGAGGGTCTGCCCCTTAACCTATCTAAACCCATTCTACAGCTACAATTGGACAGCTGATCAGTCAGGGTTGGGCAACAACCCCTTCCCCATAAAATACAAGTGCCCTCATAGTGTGTGAAATTCTTAGGGTACAGGGTAACTACACTTACTAAGGAATTAAGGGAATTGTGGGGATTAGGACACTGGTTAATTGTGGAATTGAGTAGTTCTGGAGCTAGCTCCATTCCCTTTCTATTCAATGATGGGTCTAGTCCAATTTCCGTCTCATGAGAAAATGTTATTCAAGTATGGGAACTATTTCAGCAAAGTATGACATTGTTTGAACCTAACCTTGTCTGGCTGGGAAGCTGGACCCCCTGCAGCTGCTGCTTAGAGATCTTTAACTAAGGACCTAAGTTTTGCTGACCCAAAGATTGAGGAAAGGAGTTTTCTCACAGTTCCACATCTCAAGCAATCCTTAGTTCTTATCTGAAAGCTGGCTCCATACTGATCAATCAGCTTTTGCTTCCACATTCCTTGGATAGTTCTTAGACCTGAAGGGGAATTTATTGCACCTGTTTGTTCTCCCTCCCCCAACCTGGAAAGTCCTTAATCTTTCCTCCCATTAGAAATCAGATGACCTCACCTTGTGTTCTGGTTAATTGTTTCTTTTTCATTAATTGGTCTAATTTGATTAATTGGTTTTCAAAGTATAAAAATCAGTCTCCCCTTGTATTCCAGGCCCAGCGTTAAAGCTGAGGAAGGCTCCTAGACCCAATTTGTTGGGCAATTGGCACGCAATGCTTATAAACCCATATATGCTAAAACCCAGACCTTTGTTTCCTAAGGCATTTCATCTTTCACCATCACAGCACTCACTGACCAGAGCTCCAGGGAAAGTGAGATATGAATTGAATTCTGCCCCTGGAAACACAGATATCCCAGCAGCATTACTAAGGGACAAGCTCCTGCCAGAACAACACCAAGGAGACAGTCCCAGTTCCAAGAAAAGACACTAAGTCTGTGTCAGAAGGAAATTCAGATATGTCCCCTACCCTGGAGAAGACAGCAAGCACCATGGAGAGCACCAGGGAATCTACTCCACTGATGATAGAGAGCACTCATGGACCCACCCTCTGGTCACATCACAACCCCCTCTACCTGCAATATAAGCCTTCCTCTCCTTCACCATCCTGGAGCTTCTTCCCAACCCCACTTCCCTTTCCAGACTCCTTATTCTTCACTCTTCGTGGGCTGAGAGTGCGCAGTGAAGGGCAGTAAGAGGAAAGGGACCCTCATCATCTGAAATCTGGCATTTCTCATTAGTTAGCTGGTTAAACATCAGCAGCAAAACCTGTAGTTTCAGCATTAGTCAAGCACGAATTGCAGATTGATCAACTCCCCATTCTATGTACTGAATCTGTAACATTCTATACTGGACATCAGTTTTGTGTCTAATTGGTTTTATTAAGTACTCCTATTGTTCTTAGAACCCTAAGATATGGCTAATTGCCTATTGTGGTCCTCCAATAAATGCCCCACTGTGTTCATTCCTTAAGGGCAGGCAGACCTCTCCCACACTATTAAAAGACAAGGTGGACTATGAGGAACAAGGGACCTGTGCTCTGGGGACTCTGGCATTCCAGAGGAATCCCCCAAATTTGTGCATGCTCCCTATTCCCTATGACATCAAACCCCCAAACACAGCTCCATCTGAATTTGGCTATGCCCACCTTCCAGGGTTTTTGGGAAAGGGGGATATTTCTCTGGAAAGGGAGAAGACAAGCTCCCTGACCCTAATAAATATGCCAACCCTAATCCATAGAGCTTGGAAGCTACTATTCTGCAGTTGGGGCTGCTACTCCATTCATGAAGATACCACTCTACAGTGGAATCTGCAATTCTCTAGTGGAGCTGCTACTCCATACTATCAGTTCCAAAGAAGCTACTCTACTAGCCCCATGGTTTATCCATCAGCCCCAAGGCTACCTGATTAGCCCCCACACTAGTCCACCAAAAAGTACTTCTTCAAATAAAATTCTTTACTTCTGGATTGAATCTAGTTTGAGAATCTTCTTATTTCTTCTTCCTTCTTCCTCTTCCTCCTCCTCTTCTTCTTCTCCTCTTCTTCTTCTGTAAAATCCTTACCTTCTGCTTAGAATCAATACTGTGTATTGGTTCCAAGGCAGAAAAGCAGTAGAGGCTGGACAATGGGGATTAAGTGACTTGTCCAGGGTCACACAGTTGGGAAGTGTCTGAGGCCAGATTTGAACCTAGCACCTCCCCTCACTAGGCCTGGCTCTCCATCCACTGAGTCACCTACCTGCCCCCAAGACTCTCATATTTGGGGCAAGATCCAGCTACAAACTTGGCTGTGTTTCTCCCACAACAACTCCTCTCTACTCTGTATCTGACCCAGTGATACTGGATTCCTGGCTGATACCTTTCATCTTCTAACTCTGCCTTTCCCTTAGTTGTCTCCACTACTTGGAATATGTCCTTCACGCTCACCTTGACCTATTGGACTCACTCTTCCCAGATAACATCTCACTTTCTGAGAAGTCTCTCCTGGTCCCTAAAACTTAAGAGCTTTCCTTCTGAGTTCTAGACCCCCTTCTTCCTCAGGCCTCCAAATTCTGCCCCAGGGCTTGAATTCTTCTTGGGCCACTGCCCACCAAAATGATCATCTCTGGGGCTCCACTTTCCCCATCTTTTCAACACTTGCTTCTTTCCCTCCTTCCTCCCCAGGACTCAGACCCTCCTTCTTCTGAGCAGAAAGATTGCCATAAAACCTGGGCAGTAGACTAACTGAATGTAGAGGTCCCTGTCATTTAAAGTGCTGATAGCAAATGTCATGAGAAAAGATTCTGTAGGGTGCCATTCATAACTGTGAATCTAGATTTGATGGGACTGTCTTAAAATCAATTATAATATCACTAAAATTCATGTGTGTCCCTATTAGGATAATTACATTTGACTTTGAATAGGTAGCAGAGATCTTAATGTAAAATAGGCTTAACATTTGATATGTGATAAGCTTAGAAATTGTAAAAATAAATGTAATTGTGTGAGTTTTGTTACACTGGCCTCTGAGTGCAATCGGTCCAGAG
Source organism: Gracilinanus agilis (assembly GCF_016433145.1). Lineage (NCBI taxonomy): Eukaryota > Metazoa > Chordata > Mammalia > Didelphimorphia > Didelphidae > Gracilinanus > Gracilinanus agilis. The sequence goes on from NC_058133.1 coordinate 522,607,908, forward strand.
AATCAAGCTGACAGTGTAATATAGGTTTGTGGACATTGCCATGTTGGCTTGGGGCAACCTCTCAGGTGCCCTGGTTGGAATGTTGATGGTGGCATGAGCCATAGGGCAAGCACCAACTGCCAGTGGGGCCAAGAGTATAAAAAGCCCTGGAGACGCAGGGCTGGGTTATGTTCTTCCCTGACTTCTCCCCTGACCACTCACTTATCCCATACCCCCTGGGCCCTGGGTGGTGGGAGTGGGAACATGGGTAGTTTAGGCCTAGGATAGGATTAAGCCAATTCTGCAGAACAACTTATCAATATCAGCACTAGTGGCAAGCCTTTAGTCAAAGATCAACTTTATTTATTATCCAGAGACCACACCACTCTGACCCAGGGCTGCCTGCCCTGGGTCAGCAGAAGAGCAACCAGACAAGACCTATTAGCAACCTAAGTCAGATAAACCTTTCACCCTTAGTTCTCAGTACTTCCTAACCCTCTTTCCACTGCCTTGTTCCCATTACTCTGTAATCAATAAATCCCTTAGCCTTAACCTGAGAACTCTGTGGTTATTTGCCTACCATCTAAGGCCAAGCAGGGACAGGCGACAGGAAGGGTTATGAGCAGTTTCAATAGGAATAAACTCCATTGCTGAAGGGCAGGAAGTTCAACATCCACTTCCTGTCAGCCTACAATTCACCAATAGGAAGCTACTTCCTCAGCAGGAAAGGGCTGGTAATCTGACATCTTAAAGGAGCCTGGTGTCTAGCAGTGAGAGTTTCACTTGACACTCAGTTACCTGGGTTGGATCCTTGATACATTTATAACTAGTTTCAAGCTCAGCCCGGGTGCAGCTCATTCCATCCTTTTACAACTAGCACCTTCCTCCTTCTAGTTTTATTACCAGCTTAAGGCCCTTTGAACCACTTATTACAGTTGGCGAGCACAGTCTAGGCAAAGAGCCTACAGGAATAAATACTTTTACAATGGCTGTAGCTAGGATGGTCTTCATCGTTAGTAGCTTCTTCCTGCTTCTCTGGACAGTGACGCAGGGAGCGATTGACTTTTGGTTTGTTAAGGTCCCCCAATTTATTCTATATATGTTACAACTATATGACTATTACAGATGGTGTGCTGTGACTTTGGCTGAATTTATTTGCTTCATCCCTACTGCCATTGCAATTATTTTTACTGTATTCCAAAGTTTCAAGGCTGTTAGGAAAGTGTGTTCCCATCTCTGGTTGCTTTTTCATTTAAATTCATCTAGTGCTACAATGAATACAAATGACTCGATAGCCCAGGAAGTTCTTGAGCAAATGAAACTGTTGGTCCAAGTGGTGAAACAAATAAGGGAAGGGAAAGACCTCAATGACCATACGATTCTCCAATTGGAGATAACAGAATCTAAGCATTTTGGGACAGTTGCAAAGACTAATGACAAGGCAACAGCAAGTGATAGGGCTACTCATGACAAAGCTACAGGGACTGAAACTACCGTCTCTGTCCTCCCAATAGTCAATAGGACTATTTTACAGCTGGGGGAGGGCATTGTGTATGTCAAATTGTACAAGGCATTCACACCCAATGACCTAGAGGTTCCCTGTAGGCGTTTTCCTAAATTCTACACTTCGCCTTCAAGTCCATCAAAGAAATGAAAAGGGTGTTTATTATTCAATCCAAGTTTTGATGACGTTGAATTTCTTCTGGGGGAATTTTATTCGCCCTCAGAAAAGGAAAAAATTTTAAATGAGACTAGGATGAACCCAAATTTGACTGCCTGGCCTACTGTTCACCATGACCTAGAATTAATGTCCAATGTACAACAGACCTGCTCGAAGCAATGCGGCTACATGCTAAGTGTCCCAATTCATGATTAAAGTTTGAAAAGCTCAAACAGGGGGAAGAACATCCCAGTACCTTCCTGATTAAGGTCATTGAGTCAGCTGAAACAGTCCTAGGATTGAGAGATGCCCAAGCCCCAGAGAGAGTAGATCACATTAGGAGGCAGTTCGTGAAAGGTGCTCCACTGCCTATACAATCATATTTTAGGCAGAGCTGCCCCCAATAGGAAACATTGTCTCTAGAGGAGATTCATCAACATGCATCCTATATTCATGATTCTAAACAGAGATGTTAGAGCAGCTAGGCAAAGTGACTCTGAAAAGGATTCTATTATAGAAGATCATAAGAAACAACTCAAAGCTAGAAAGGACAAAGAAATTGAGGAGATAAAGAACTTTGATCTCCAGGCCAGCAGGGGGTGTAGTCAATCCAGGCAATCTTCTGGCAACTACAATCCTAAAAACTCTTCTCGGAGGTGCTTTCTATGCTGAAGAGTTGGTCACGTGGTATGGCAATGTAGATTTAGGCAACAAATTGACTTTGGCAAAGACAATAACAACTCAAGCCAAAGAGACAAGACCACCAAGAACACTTACTACAATTCCAGATAGTCCAACAAGTCTGGAAGAGTAGAGAGTGCAAAACATAATGAACCATGTTGTTCGCATGCCTGTAAAAAGTTTAGCCAAACCCCATCATTGAATCAGATGGAGAGATATTTGGCAGAAGGTGAAATTCCAAAGAGCTTATGAACCGAGGGCTTCTGTTTCAAAAATGACTGACTTGATCGAAAATGATGTGTGTGTGTATCGAATATAGGACTAATGGATGTTTCCAAAAGACTGGGCATGGGAGAATATATGTCTGTAGCAAGCTGCACAGAAAACAATGACATTTCTGATGCAGAAGGCCAAGAATGGGTAGACATATTGCAAATGTGAAAAGAGATTTATGGGACAGATAAAGATGGCTATAAAAGGGGTCAGCTTACATATTCTACCTCAATAGGATTGGATGTGGAGTGAAAGGGCTATGCAAGAATATGTAATGGCTTATCTCCAGGAGCATTGCAATCTTCCTTGGAGTCATCAAAATCTCAAACTCCTGTCTTTTTTCCAAGTTTAAAACAAAAGCATAGTTTGGATAAAGAAGAAAGTAGTAGGGATTTACAATGTATTCATGAAGAAATATCATTTGTAACCCTAAAGGAGTTATGTCTCAATGTACTACACCATTCATTTGCTCAAGACATAAAAAACCAAGATCTGGCTAGAAAGACAGTCAAACGGAATGTTGAGAGAGGCTTGACTTTTGAAGAGCAGGGCACTGTGTTACTGAGTGAGAGCAGTAATACAGAGAATTCATTGGTTAGTTTCCTCAATCCCTTAGCTACCGAATTTCAATGAGAGGCTGGGGAGAGAGAGAATCTTAATCTCTTATCTGATGTAACTAATGAATTCAGTAGTAACATCACTGAGACCTGTTCAGTGGCTGAGGCTAATTGAGATCAACCTTCAGTCACTCTATCAGCAGGGCTGCATAGTGAACTCCATAGTGAACAGTCTTTGAGTTGGGAGATGAACCAGAAGTGTTGAAGGGGATACAAAATACCTATCAAACATTCCCTGACACAACTGAAGGGAGAATTTCTACACTTGAAGACTGTGAAGCTCAAAACAACAGAGAAGGAGTTAGTAGTAGTGATATTTCCACTGCTCCAGCCTTAAGTCAGTTTGCTTCTCAGAATTCCAAAGTTTCTCACACTGCTGTGGGGGAGAGAGGCCAGCTGCTTTCTAGTCCAACATTCTACAATGACTCTCCCAGGCACAGAATTTCTAATTGTGCTGCAGAAGTTTCTGTTTTAGCTCACAGTGACAACACAAGACTTGAGGAAGTGCTTGTGCAAGACCATATGCAAGACTGGATCCAAAATGAATGCACACAATCTACTGAGGATTCTCTATTACCCTTAGTCCCAGTTAAGTTCAGTAGCCACAGGGAACCCCTAGGAATCCCTAGCCTGGAAATTGGGGAGGGTCGTTTATGACATACTCCTAGACACTGGGGCTACAATTTCTGTTCTCTGTCAGGCTCCAGAAGGACACAAATATCAGGGCAGTTTGAGAGTGAGAGGTGCTTTAGGGCTAGCACGAGTCCCAAAGCTCAAGACCAAAGTGGTAAAATTTGGCCTCTCACCATCAAGCACACTTTTTTTGTTAATGCCATCGTGTCCTTCCAATCTTGTTGGGAAGGATCTTTTATGTAAATTAGCTGCTACCATCCAATGCCAACTGGATGGGCAGATCTACCTCCATTTAACTAAGAGGTCTCTGAAACATCATCCCATTTTGTTTTTAGACCCATGCAGTGAGGAACCAACATACCATCAAAATGACAGTATTTATCAGGTTCCTGATGACATACCAGACTATGTATGGGCTAAAAATTCAAATGATGTGGGCAGAATCTTGTCTGCTGAGCTAGTGAGAAGAGAAGTTAAGGAAGGATTGCCACCATGAATTCCTCAGTTTAAGTTGAGCAAGGATGCTATTGAAGGTGTGAAACCCATCATAGAGAGTTTATTACAACAAAGAATTTTAAGATATGGCTTCTCACAGTATAACAGCCCTATCATGCCTGTGAAGAAAGCCATATTAACTCCTGATGGGAAGACTCAATGGCATTTGGTACAAGATCTAAGAGCTGTTAATAACCATGTGAAGAAAACCTATGCCGTGATTCCTAGTCCATCTCAGATCTTAACAGCCATACCAAACACAGTTGCTTGGTTCACAGTCATTGATCTCTGTTCAGCCTATTTTTCTGTTCCTCTGCACAGACAGCCAACAGCTGTTCGCCTTCATGTGGCAAGGCAAATCCATTTTGTGGACCAGGCTCCCACAGGGATTCGTAGATTCATCCTTAGTCTTCTGCCAAGTCTTGCAGAGAGACCTTGAGTCAATCGCTTTCCAAGAAAGCAAAATGATGCATTATGTTGATGACATCCTGTTAATGTCACCATCTGCTGACATCTATCAAAGGGAAAGCATGCACTTGCTCAAAGAGCTAGGCAAATGAGGACATAAGGTGTCAAAACCCAAACTTCAGTGAGTAAAGACCCGAGTCAAGTATTTGGGGTTCATCTTAGAAAAGGGCACCAGGAGTTTTTCCCAGAAGAGAACACAGGACATACAGAAGTTGAGCTTGCCAAAGACCAAGAAGCAGTTCAGGGCAATCATAGGAGTAACGAGCTTCTGTAGAAACTGGATTCCAGATTATGCTCTCAACGCTAAACCTCTGATAGAGCTAACCAGGAAGAAAGTTCCAGAGCTGTTGAAATTAACCAAGGAGCATATCCATGCTATCAAAAAGCTCAAAGCACTAACTCTATCAGCGCCGGCCCTAGGCATCCCTAACCCTGACAAACCTTTCCTACTCTATGTCCATGAAGATAAAGGGATAGCTTCCAGTGTTCTCACACAATCTTTTGGGAATACCCTCAGACCTGTTGCATACTATAGCTCAAAGCTAGATCCAGTTGTTTGTGGAATGCCAAGTTGTTTGAGAGCCATTGATGCTGTAGCCATCGTGATCAGAAAATCAGCTTCCTTGGTATTAGGGGGTGAGCTGAGAGTATTTTCCCCACATCAAGCAGAATCTACTCTATGGAATACTACTCTTCAAGCTTTCACCTCCCAAAAGTTATCTCAATAGCAAGCAATCCTATTGGCTAATGAGAATATCACATTTCACTGGTGCAAAGGTTTAAATCCTGCAACTCTGATTCCAGATCTACCTCTGGAAGGAGAAAGTCTACACATCTGTGAAGACACACTTGACATCGTGTACAAGACTAGGGATGACTTATCTGATACATCTATAAATGACCCCGAATTGACACTCTTCATAGATGGGTATTTAGTAGACAACCAGGGATTTACTGGTGCAGCAGTAGTGACAGCCACTGAAACCCTTTGGTACTCATTCCTTCCATCTACCATGAGTGCTCAAGGGGCAGTTATTGGGTTTGATTCGTGCTCTCCAATTAGCCAAAAATAAGGAAGTCAACATTTATACAGACTCGAAATATGATTTTGGAGTGGTACATCATTCTGGGGAACTCTGGAAAAACACAGGCTTCATAACTTCAAATGGCAAGCGAATAGTGTATGGCAATTTAATAAATGAGCTATTACAAGAGCTCCAGTTACCATCCCAAGTTTCAGTAATTCATTGCAAAAGCCATAGCAAACTACGAGGGCCAGTAGAATCAGGGAATAGAAGAGCAGACATTACAGCCAAATTTGGGGTGAGGTATGGACCAATTTCAGTTCTGAACTTGTCTTTGGTGGATGAAGTTGATCTGAAAAATGCCTACTCCCCAAAGAAAGTGAAGGAGTGGAAAAACATCATGGTGCATACTTAGCTAATGGAGTTTGGCTGGGAGCAAATGGAAAACCTATGTTGCCTAGATCCCTGTATTTTACTTTTTGCAATGCTTTACATCAAAAGGAGCATTATGGGAGTCTGAGTCTTGCAGACTGTATCCTCAGGTATTGGAACACAAAAAGGATATACAAAGTTGCAATGAGAATTAGTCAGAGGTGTAGAATTTGTATATAGTATAACCAAGCTATTGCTGAAGTGCATAGCATAGCAAGCAAACCATTATCCTATGCACCCTTTGAGTGCATAGAAATCTATTACATAACCATGCCAAGGTGTCAGGGCTACAGGTATGCATTAGTAATTGTTGATTGATTAATGAAGTGGCCAGAAGCATTTCCAGCCAGATGCAATACATCAGCTTTTGTAGTGAAGGTTTTGCTGAGGGAGCTAATTCCAAGGTTTTCTATTCCACTACATATTGCATCTGACAGTGGTTCACACTTCACACATCATATTTTAACCAGTGTGTATGAATCCCTAGGGATAAAACAACATTTACATTCCGTGTATAGACCTCAATTGAGCAGACAGATTGAACGCGTGAATAGATCTTTGAAGACCCTAGTGGCTAAAATTTGTGCTGAATCACACTTGAAATGGCCAGATGCATTATCTTTGGCATTATTCCATCTTAGGTGCCAGCCCAATAGCATTACTGATTTGTCACTCTTTGAGATGTTATATGGACATCCACCTTACCGTGGAAAATCACCTCAAAGCGTCCAAAACCTATCACATCTGGGTACGATGTGAATGCAAACTCTATGAGTACATTAAGTTGCTCAAGGAATGCCTAGATCAACTCTACAAGTTGGCTTTGATACAGCAAAGAGTACCCTTTGATTTCAATCTACACAGCTTCCAACCTGGAGATTATGTATATATAAGAAACTTTAATAGGAAGTCTGTGTTAGAACCTAAGTGGCTTGGACCATCACAAATAATCCTAACAACCCCTAGTGCAATCAAAATTAAGGAGAAGGATCTGTGGTTCCATGTCACGTGTGTCAAGCCAGATAAATATATGTCCCAACATCAAGACCCAGTCACAATACAGCACAAAGACCAATTAGCACCAACAAACCAGCCAAGAAACAAAAACATCTCAAAAACACAGCCAAAGGATCAGATTATAGCTTTCCAGCAGTTTACATATGAGCCCAGATCAATATAAGAGTCAGGAAGCAGCAAAATGTTACATCACCATCAAAATATCTGTTTAACATTCAATTACAATCACCCAAAAGAAACATTCATAAACTATCATAGTAGAGAAGAAGAATCAGTTACAGAAGAAGAAACAGTATCTGAACTTCAATCAATCCAAGATCTAGAAAGTGACATCAATGACTAATTGATAAAATCATAAATAACATAAATAACATAATGAACTTTATTTGACTTTGTCTAATTACATCAAGAGAATTCATCAAAAGTTTAGGGACACACAAAATTTGTTGCAACACAAATCAACACAACTGCACAATGGTTCCAGTTCAAGTTGACAAGTCCATGTGGTAACATAAAACATCACAATGGAGACATTGCTGACTTCATGGATCATCGCAAGGACATCAACACTGAGGACTACAACGACAACTTTGACCTGACTACACAACCGGTGTGTCTTTTACAACAGTGCTATGAAGAGGAGTTCATCTGATCAGCGATGGAACCTTAGGTTTGAAGAGCACATCTCACTTGGCCAACAGAATTCTCACTGCATTCAAACGTAGCATTCTATCCAATACTACATAGTTTTAGCAGAAGAGTTCTGAAGGGGTGAGTATGTAACACTTCACCATATGGTTAGGTCAAATTGTCAACACATAGAACATTTTCAAAACTTCACACATACATATGTAAATAGCAGTTCACACATAAGAGTGAAGGGTTTGTCTGACATAGCTTAGTTTTCTCTTACTTTGGTTCAGACACCTTCTACTCAAACCCATTTGACATTTCAATTTTAAAGGATGTATATATGTATATGCTTGTTTACTAACCATTAGGGATAGTTTTGTACTAACACATAGGGAGAGAATAGTTAGCTTTGATACGATAGATTAGGGTCAGAATTTTTCTTTGTAAAATACTGTACATAGTTTAAAGTCTTAAAGTTTAAAGTTGAACTAAAAGGCATTTAGCTAATATTAAGTTTACTTATTCTTACTAACTTTCTAACATAGGCATAAGTGTATTAACATTATAACATACAAACACTTAGAAAGTTTGTATTTGGTTTTTTAGAGAAAACAACATGAATAGATAGCAGAGATCTTAATGCAAAATAGGCTTAACATTTGATATGTGATAAGTTTAAAAATTATAAAAATAAGTGTAATTATATGAGTGCAATCAGTCCAGAGAGTCAAGCTGACAGATGCATCATGATTTTCTGTTTAAGATAAATTGATAATGCATTCAACTGAATAGAAGTAATTTGACTGTCAATCATTTTATTTCATATTTCAAATCCACATCAGTTGTTACCTTTTAAATTTTCCTTTCTAGGCATTGTTGGGAAAACACTATATGAAATGATGCTAATTAAACATGATTTCTATAGAGCAGTGGTTCCCAAACTTTTTTGGCCTACCGCCCCCTTTCCAGAAAAAATATTACTTAGCCCCCTGGAAATTAAATTTTTTTAAAATTTTAATAGCAATTAATAGGAAAGATAAATGCACCTGTGGCCATCGCTGCCTCCTTGGATTGCTGCAGCATCCACCAGGGTGCAGTAGTGCCCACTTTGGGAATCACTGCTATAGATCAATGACATTATTCCCTTACTACATTAACTCCTCTTTAGGTCTAGATGCCATGAAATGATGAATTAAGGTACTTGAGAGTGTGTTTAGAATGTTTAAAAACTGAAGTATTTAATTAGACATATTGTTTTAAAGCAAATAATAACTTATTGTTTTCCCTTTTAAGCTTGGTTGCACTGTTTTTGTTTGTACAGAGTTTTGAATTTAAAATAATACAAATAATCTATGATACATCTCATGTTATCTATTATTTATTGGCTCATAAATTCTTCCCTTATCAATAAATTGATCTGAATGGTAAAGTATTCTATGCTCCCAATTGAATTTGCTTGTGACACCACAATTTAGGTCTAAATCATATGCCCATTCAGATCTAATCTTAGTAGTGGTTATGACATATTGGAGTGAATTCTCAGATTCTGAGCAAGGTGAAAGCTCTGTGTGAAAGTCTGTGGTTTCTCTAATGTAGAGCAAGACTGAACCTCCATGTGAATGGCTTTCCACAATGATTGCATTCATAAGGATTCTCACCAGTGTGGATTCTCTGATAGTCAGCAACATTGGCGCTCCGAATGAATGTCTTTCCACAATGATTGCATTCATAAGGTTTCTCATTAATATGGATTCTCTGATGTCGAGCAAGATTGGAGATCTGTCTGAATGTCTTTCCACATTGCTTGCATTCATAAGGTTTCTCACCAGAGTGGATTCTTTGATGTTCAGCAAGATGGGATCTCCGTCTGAATGTCTTTCCACAATGATTACATTCATAAGGTTTCTCCCCTGTGTGGATTCTCTGATGTATAGCAAGGTAGGAGCTCTGACTGAATGTCTTTCCACATTGCTTGCATTCATAAGATTTCTCACCAGTGTGGAGTCTCTGATGTTCACCGAGATTGGATCTTTGGCGGAATGTTTTCCCACATTGCTTGCATTCATAAGATTTCTCACCAGAGTGGGTTCTTTGATGTTCAGCAAGACTAGAGCTCCGACTGAATGTCTTTCCACATTGATTGCATTCATAAGGTTTCTCCCCAGTGTGGATTCTCTGATGTTCAGCAAGATTGGATCTTTGTCTGAATGTTTTTCCACATTGTTTGCATTCGTAAGGTTTCTCACCAGAGTGGATTCTCTGATGTACAGAAAGACTGGAGTTCTTTTTAAATGTCTTTCCACAATGATTGCATTCATAAGGTTTCTCACCAGTGTGGATTCTTTGATGTTCAGCAAGAGTGGAGCGCCGAATGAATGTCTTTCCACATTGCTTACATTCATAAGGTTTCTCCCCCGTGTGGATTCTCTGATGTAGAGCAAGATTGTTCCTGTGTCTGAACATCTTTCCACATTGCTTGCATTCATAAGGTTTTTCACCAGTGTGGATTCTCTGATGTCGAATAAGATTGTTTCTGTGTCTGAACATCTTTCCACACTGATTACATTCACTACATTTTTGTTCAGTGTGCATTCTTTGATGTACAGTAAGACTGGAGTACTCTGTGAATGTCTTTCTACATTGCTTGCATTCATAAGGTTTCTCACCAGTGTGCATTCCTTGAAGTTCAGTAAGGGATGAATTTTGAGATCCAACACAGAATTCTCTCCAGGCTAAGTCATTAGGACCATCACTCAAGAATCTTTGTTTGTCTGTTTCTCCCATGGAAAGGCTCACCTCTGTTGGAGTATCTTTCATTTCAGGTCTTATCTCTCCTGAAAGAATCAAACAATAAAACATATATGCATAATCATGTATATACACATAAGTAACCGTATCTCCTTTCCTTCACTGTTAGAACATAAACTGCCTTATATCCTATTTCCTTGGGGAAGAAGTAAAGCCTTCCAACTTAAATGGGCACAATCCATCCTTTGAAAATGCCATTACCTGAAACCTAAAGGACAACTTACTTAACAAAGAGGGTCATTTATGATCTCATTGGCTCTTTATAACAAATCTGTCACTTTGGCAAGATTAGCATTATCATTACATTCCTAACTCAGAGCATGACCTCAGAATGGCTGGCTGAGTGACATGACCCAAATCCTAGCAACTCAGACCAAATCTTTTGACTGGGCATGCTCGGTCCATAGTACTAAACAATTCCTTTTGGCTTTCATTTTCATTTCCTATCTTCATAAATATACCATGAGGTCCATGTATACTAAATACTCCTTTCATTTCATGATCTAGCTTATCTGTAAAGATTATGTGTTTACCTTCATGATTGCTTTCAACCTTACTTTTTTGTTGCAGTATCTGAAATCAAATGAAGAAAGTCCAGACTTTTTTACGCATTTACCTGAGTCATAAAAGATTTTGTTTTGTTCCCTACTTCTTGGGAGGAGTCATTACTTTTTTTGAAATACCTCTTTTCACTAAAATAAAATCCTTCTACTAAATACAATTTAAACAAAGATATAGAATTTTCCATGTTTAAAAATATGTCTCATACAGTAACTTGGGTCCATTGTCCTTTTGTAAGGAAAAGAATTGCATACTTCATTATTAGCCCTTTTGCGCCCTTCCCATTTGGAGGTTCAGAAGCCCTTTGGAGATTTAAGATAATGATCCAAGAAATTTGAGCTAAAAATTAGTTACTGGCACCTGTAGCAGTAAATAACGGCCCAGTTTGGTTAGAACCATATTATTTGTCTTGGAAAACAAGTATTTTGAACATGATATTTTTGGTTTTTTTCCCCTGCAGTGATTCCAAATAATCACATACAGGAATATGATGCTTTTGGGGTCCATTCAACGACTGCTTCTGAGTGTAACACATTCTTTTAGTTTCTCAACTTGACATCAAATTATTCCCAAACTTCAGGAAGGTTAGCCGTTCATGCTCACAGGCCATTCATGCTCACAGGCAAGCACAGACTCTCATTGGCTATCACTATGCATGAGAAATTGTCCCATTCCTGGGTCACCCAGTAATTGCATCTCATCAAGTTTATAATCATAAGATGAGATGTTATCCGGGTCTGCATTCTTGCAGCAGACACAGCAGGCTCTTTGCAAACCCTGGTCACTGGACATGCAGAGTAGAGGCTGTTAATGAAACCATCACTGGGTAAGGGTTAAAAATTAAAGGGTTGCTATGCCCAAAGAGTGCTAAGATATTGCCTGCCCTTTTGATCCAGCCATATCACTGCTGGGTTTATAGCCCAAAGAGATCATAAGTAAAAAGACTTGTACAAAAATATTTATAGCTGCACTCTTTGTGGTGGCAAAAAACTGGAAAATGAGGGTATGCCCTTCAATTGGGTAATGGCTGGACAAACAGTGGCATCTGTTGGTGATGGAATACTATTGTGCTCAAAGGAATAATGAACTGGAGGAATTCCATGTGAACTGGAATGACCTCCAGGAATTGATGCACAGTGAAAGAACCAGATCCAGAAGAACGTTATACACAGAGACGAATACACTGTGGTAAAATCAAATGTAATGGACTTCTGCACTAGCAGCAATGCAATGACCCAGGACAATTCAGAGGGAATTATGAGAAAGAACACTAGTTACATTCAGAGGAAGAACTGTGGAAGTAGAAACACAGAAGAAAAACAACTGCCTGATCACATGGGTAGATGGGGATATAATTAGGGATATTGACTCAAAATGAACACCCTACTATAAAAGAATGCCTGCCCTTTGATCCAGCCATACCATTGCTGGGTTTGTACCCCAAAGAGATCATAGATAAACAGACTTGTACGAAAATATTCACAGCTGCGCTTTTTGTGGTGGCAACAAATTGGAAAAGGAGGGGATGTCCTTCAATTGGGGAATGGCTGAACAAACTGTGGTATATGCGGGTGATGGAATACTATTGTGCTAAAAGGAATAATAAACTGGAGAAGTTCCAGGCGAACTGGAGAGACCTCCGGGAACTGATGCAGAGCGAAAGGAGCAGAGCCAGAAGAACTCTATACACAGAGACTGATATACTGTGGTAAAATTGAATGTAATGGACCTCTGTACCAGCAGCAATACAATGACCCAGGACAATTCTGAGGGATTTATGGTAAAGAAAGCTACCCACATTCAGAGGAAGGACTGTAGGAGACGAAACATATAAGAAAAACAACTGCTTGAACGCATGGGTTGGGGTGGACATGATTGAGGGTGTGGACTCGAAACTACCACACCAATGCAACTACCAACAATTTGGAAATTGGTCTTGATCAAGGACACATGACAAAACTAGTGGAAATGCGCATCGGCCATGGGTGGGGGGGTGCAGGAGGGGGGGTTGAAGGGGAAAGGTGGAGCATGAATCATGTAACCATGTTAAAAATGAATATTAATAAATGTTTAAAAAAATGAACACCCTAATGCAAATATCAATAATATGGAAATTGGTCTTGATCAATGACACATGTAAAACCCAGGGGAATTCTGTGTGGGCTAAGGGAGGGGGTGGAAGCAGGGAAGGAATAGAGCATGAATCCTATAACCATGGAGAAATGTTATAAATAAATAAATTAAAATAAAAAATTAAAGGGTTGGATTATGTATTATTATGTATTAAATACATAAAAATGTGGTCGCCAAAATTATTACTCAAGTCAGAATGACTTAATAGCAATTTATTTATAAAATACTGGGAGAGAGTGAAAGTAAGGAAATAAGAGGGAGAGTAGATAATTACTCTGGCCCAGTTTGAACCAGGCAGGACTTCAGAGGCCTCAGAAAAGGGAGCCCAGAGGCAAATTAAACAAGGGTTTTAACCATGAGGCCTCCTGCAAGACGAGAGGCCTCTCCGGAGGCTAGTACCTCCAGAAAAGTCAGGAAAGGGAGTCAGCCTTTTTCACTCACCCACGTGGTAGTTCTAAGGGAAAATGGAAGAGCAGTCTGAGGTCCTAAGCAGGAGCACCTTCAAGGTCAAGTTTGAAGGTGAAAGAGCTGGTTACAGGAAGTTCTTGCCACTTTTAAAGACCATTCCTTTAGTTACTTCCTTCCATTTTACATGGACCAATTGGAGCTATAGTTTTGCTTAGGACTGCCCAGGAGGCAATCAGTAAATTCTGATTCATCGCCCCCTATCACAAACGTGGGTCACAGATTTCCCCATACTTAAAGATAAGAGGGGTGTATACTCTTCTGGTGATTAAATCTAAAAATGGTCAGGGGAGAGTTAATCCCATCTTCACAACTGACCACAAACTTTTTACAAAAACAGCCCTTTGCTGGCCATTCACTGCAGTGGTACGATTGTTTTCTGATTGGAACTTTGTCTCCATCTAAGTTCTTCTTCTGGTCGGGAGCTTCCTAAAGGCACTGGTTGGCAACAGGTTAGTCATTCAGTTGTTTCAGTGAGAGGTAAAAAAAAGAAGTTACAGACTGAGGATAGAAAGTCAGTCTGAGAGGTTAGTACTGTTATATTGAATTTCTGGGAGCTTGAAGTTCATTCAATGATTGACAGATAAGTCAGTTGGATAGAATGTTCCCAGGGAGGCATGCGAAAGGCAGGAGGGGGCAGTTGAGAACCCTGAGCAGAAGTTCCGGGACTTGGACCTGTGCTGAGACTAGAGATTGGTGGATCCTGGTCTTGGAGTGAGAGAGTGCAAACATCTCTCTGCAAGCTCTTCCTGTCCTTGATATACTGTTATCAACCTGTACTTGACCACCACCTCGGTGTCTACTGTCCCTAGATATTAGGAGTTTCATCATCTAGATATCTAGGCTTCCCAGGGCCTGGGAGGGATCCGGGAAGTGGGCAAGAGACGAAGAAGAGGGTGGAAAGGGTGGATATATCTCAACTGTTAAGGCTAAGATGTACAGAAGAAGAGGCTGAAGATTTCCCAGCAGTTTACCTGCTCTGGTTTAGTCCTGGCCAGGCTGAACCAGAGGGAAGCTAACATTGTTTCTTCATTTGCCAGCAGTTGGGAGTTTCATTAGTAATAATTAAAGTAGGGTCTCTAGTACCTCAGTCCTTTACCCTTATCCTTCTTACCACATATATATATATATATAAGTACCTTCCTAAATCAGTTTCAAAGCTTGTTTTGGGAAGGGAGACAACACAGTCAGAATATCGTCATCATCCTAGCTGAAGAGCCCAAATCAATATATCAATTAACCCCAGGTGGGTCCTGAAGGGATAAACCACTTTGACCTGAAGGATGCTGCTTGGGCAACTGTTATAAAGGAGAAGTGCCATCTTATTCCTCTCTGTACATCTTTTCTACTACCTCAAATAGATACAAGTGACCTCCCTTAATTATAACAGTACTGAGGCTTTTGTTGATTAGCCTAAGCTACTCTCCTGACTAGGCCAGTATACACAACTAGTTTGGAGAGCAAGGGCTTCTATAAAAATATATTTATTTGTATAAAATAGGTATAAAAAGATAATGAGTCCCTCTCAAACTAAGGTTTCTAAGCTTTTCCAAGCCCTCTAATTGGACCTCATTTCCCAGCCTTCTGTCCTTCCAAAATTACATTCTCTCCTTACCAGCTAACTTTGAAAACCCAAATAAAACTGTTATCTCACTAATCTACCACAAGGGAAATTTATCACTTATTTTTCTATCCCTTCCTTCCAAACAGATTGACCCCGGTAGGCCTAAAAATACCTGAGCCTACCAGTTACCCAGCGATGAGAAAAATCTCAAATTGGCAGCAGCAAAGCAAAGGTTTGTCTTTAGTCACTGCCGTCTTCTTGATGATTTCTGAAGAAAGGAACCAGGAAACCTTTAAGATGTTTCAAATGTCTCTCTCAGATCAAAGTTGGCCTGGGAAAAGAGTCTAAGCTAAATCTTAAGACCAGCTTAAGATTTTGCTACCACAAGGATCTTCCTGGGATTCAGCTTTTTTTTTCTGTTCTTGAATTCTCAGTGGAAAATAAATCAGGGTTTCCAGTCTGTTTAGCTTAAGGAAACACACAGCCAGAGCCACCAGAAAACAGTCCAGATGCAGCTAGTGCCGCAGCCAAACTGTTTTTTCCAGCCAGCCAGTTTTGTTAACTGCCAAAAAGAATTGTGCCCACATGCTTTCCATTCCAAACCTTGCTTGCAACCTTCAATCTGTTTGAGTACCTAAGAGTTCGCAAACCCTTTCTGCAACCTATTTACTAATCTTAATTACCTTACTTAAAAATCTGCTACTACAGAGGGGAGCCAATTTGCAGGTGGTAGAAAAAAATGAAATTCCATGCTTACAAAGCAGGTTTTGTAGATAAATTTTATTTTAATGAGCAACAAAGCAATATATGCCATTGATCTCCAACTACATTTATCATTTAATACACTGTCATGAGTCAATGGAAAAAGAAATCTTTCTCGTGGTAGGAAGCAAGTCATATTGTTGGCTGGTTAGAGAACTAAAACCAAAATCAGAATGTTCATCCCTCAGAAAGAGAGCTTATACACTCCTCTTCCTATTTCCCACCTCATACAGGGGGTGGCATTTTCATAATATTCTTCCTAAAAACCCAATACAAGTGGTGGTGCATTCTAATTCTACCTAAGAAACTTGCTAGGACTTTTAACCCTGGGCAATTCCCAGGAGTTCTGTTAGTCTCCTGATCTATAAAATGGACATAATAATATCAAGTGACTCCAAGGGTGCCTATGCAGATCAAACGAGATAGTATTTATAATATGTGACACATAGTAGGGGCCATATGCAAAAGGTGGCATCTATTTTTATCATTAGAATTTTGATTATTTCCTCTTGTGTTATTGGAATTTGGGGGGTTCTTTGGGGTTCATTTGAGCTTTACATATTTAGATATATGACATAAACTTCCTGTGGACATTTAGGGAACTTTGAAACTACATTTCCCATGATTCCTCTTAGGAAGGAAGTGTGATTACGTAGAGAACAGTATAAGACTTCTGAGGTAATTGGGAGACTCTTTCCTACGAAGCAGCCAGGTGGGCAGGAGGTAATGGCGGGCGATTTGAATTAGATCTTAGCAGGTGCATGGTCTTTCTTAAATTTACCAATATGTATTTAAATAAACTATTAACACTTTTGGATATACCCAGCTACATCCATTTTATTCGTAACAGTAATGGCAACCAACCACATTGGAGACGTAATTCTCAATTTTTCAGATAGCCTACCAAGCCACGCAACCCAGAGCATTTAAAATCCTCTCCAGAGCTATGGGCATGCTTCTGCCTATTTTGCACTTTTCTTTTTGGCCACTTTGCTCAGTTCTTTTGAGCAATTTTTTTTAAACCCTCACCTTCCGTCTTGGAGTCAATACTGTGTATTGGCTCCAAGGCAGAATAGTGGTAAGGGTAGGCAATGGGGGTCAAGTGATTTGCCCAGGGTCACACAGCTGGGAAGTGTCTGAGGCCAGATTTGAACCTAGGACTTCCCGTCTCTAGGCCTGGCTCTCAATCCACTGAGCTACACAGCTGCCCCCCCTTGAGCAATTTTTGAAAGGGGAAAGTTATTTTTATGCACCCTGCTATTTTCTTTTGAGGGACTTTTCTGGGAAAGGAGAATGCCATTTTTCCAACAGCCTGTTTCTGGCTACTAGTTCATACATTTCCCATAGACTTGGCTTCAGCAAGTGCTGGCCTCGCTCGCCGGACCCTCCCTGGGTCCCTAGCTTTTTCCTGCCACCCAATGCTGATCCCAGCTCCTGCTAGGCTGTTCCAATGCTGGATACCTGCTGCTGCCTCTACCGCTAACTCCTAACTGTTCCTGCCAATGCTTACCCCCATACTGCCCAAATGCCAGTTTTCTACCTTGCTGCTGCTGCTGTTTCTGCCACCTGAGACTTGGGAAGTAAAAACCCTATTCTTTCTCATTTCATGCACCTGGGACTTTCCTAGGGGTGTTTACTCATAGACATTAATGACTTTTAACCTCAAGAAAGCTTCTCTTGCTACCTTCGTCCCCCACCCCACAGAGCCCTCCATGTGGTTCTTCTAAAACCTGACCTAGGCAACCCCCCACAAGCCCTCTATGTGGGATCTCCAACCTGCGGCTTTCTCTAGCCCCTACCCCAGTTGGCTTCCACGTGGCCCTAGCTTTTACTCTTCAAACAGGAAGTAAAATGGCAAACATGGGCCGTATGGCCCATTTCAAACTATTCCTTGCGATTATCTTGCCTGAAACTCAGGGGAGAGATTCACCCCACACACTAGGCCTGCCCAAGACTTTGAATATATACCCTTATGGAATCATCCACACTGTGCTCACAGCAGAGATCAGTTAGAAGGAACTTGAATTGGACCAGAGGTGGGTTTTAAAACAGACGGCATGGGTTTTGTTTCTTTCTTAAAGGTCTCTGTATCTTATTGTATTTTGCTGATTAGTTTTGTGAATTAATTTTGTTGTTTTGTTGATTTTTCTGTTGCACAGAATCATTTTAAGCTAATGAAGTTTTGGCTGCTAGATTAATTCTGTTTATGATTTTATTGTAACTTCCAAATAGTGAACAAATCTATTAGAACTGGTAAAAAGGGTTTTTGATTGTATTGCTTGTAATCTGTTTCTTATATTATATTTCCTGATTTCTTTAAGGTTTCATTTTTTTTGTTTACCTGTATTAATCCAATTGTTATCTGTACCATTTATGAACATCTTAAACATTTTTAAGTTGTAAAAAGTCCATAAGCCTTATGTATACTGAATTTGTCATCTCAACTATAGGATCACATGCCTTAAGTTTTTATTCTATCTTGATAATTGTGTACAACCTTGAAGATTTTAATGCCTTGAGAATTTAAATTATAATTTTATAAGAGGTCTTTAGAATTGACTTTAGATGACCAGTACCCTTCAATATAAATGATAAGGTTTTATGTATTTATCATAAAGAATGTTGTCTTAAAAGGGTAGAGAAAACAAATGGAAGTTTCTTACCCGTTTTTTTTTACACAGGAAGCCAGAAGAATTCCTGTGTGCTTGATGTTTTGTCTCTATGTTTTAGCTTGCTTTCCAATCAGAAGGATCTAGAATTCCTGAGGATACTTAGATCCAGGAGGTTTGAGGTTTTTTTTAATCAGAATTTTTTTTAGGCTCTGCCCCACAATTACCATGGAGGCAGTAATAGTTTGTTGAGAAATAAGAAAAGAAAATATCTTGGCCAAGGTTGAATGATTTACTATACCTGTTGAATTTGTAACAAGTATACAATTTTTTAAAATATCATAGCAAGTAGTTATAATAATGGGTTTTGTTTGCTATTATCTTTAAATGTGTTATTGGAAATTACAGTCCTTTATTTGAATGTACATTATGAATCTGCTATTTTGTAAAAGCCATTTACACTCACAGTTCATGCAAAAGCTTAACAGGAAATGGATCTCATTTTGGGGTGAAAAACCTTTCACTAATTCTAAGCTATATATTTTTTGATTTTTAAAACATTCTTTCATTTTTCTTCCTTGCATGTGCAATGCAATATATGTGCTTTTCTCTCATTTTTATGCTTGAGAGCATTGTATTTTTTCCCTGAATTTTAATTTTTTTATTGATTTTCCTTTTAATTTTTTAAGTAAAGTAATTGATTTTTTCCTTTTTCTCATTTTTGTACTTAAAGTGAATATAATCAGTGTTAATCCTTTTTTGATTTTACAGTAATATAATTTTAATATAAATACATATTTGCTATAATATTAATGCATACCCCAAAAGCCTTAGACTATGGTAACCTGCCAATGACTGGTAAATATTATGGGACTGTGATTGTCTCTCTGTCTGATTCCAGGAGAAGTGCTAAAAAGAGCCACAAGGACATGGACTGACTGAGAATCTGCAAAGTGCTAAGGAGCAAAAAGGTCATGCAGACCATGGATTGAGGAAGTTCTATACCAATACTGCAGGGCTTGAAACTAGTGTTTGAGGTTCGGGATTGCAGCATTCCAACATGTTAGAGGCCAGACTTCCCATAAGCTTCTTTTCCTAGTAAGCACCTAAGATTGGCTATCATTATGGCTCATCCCTGAGAAGGTGCAGGCAAATCAGACCAGGGAAAGACATTTCCCTTGCACACATATTTGGTCCCGTTATTCCTCTTATATATAGAAAGGCAACTTTCTGTAGTCCTGGCTCCTTGGGAAATTGCAAAGTGCTTAAATCACTTTAATTGGGCCTTAATTCAAGGACCTGTTATAAGTGTATTTTTCCTTACTTTTTTTGCACATAAGATTTTGATGTTTTGAATTTCATTCATAAGTTAATCTTTTCTCTTTAATTTGGATTTTATTCTTTTTTTTATTTCTTTTGCCAATTGATTTCATACAACCCCGTGACTCAGCCATGTATCCTTAGCTGACCTGGGGTACCCTCTTCAGGGGTTCAATGTGTTATTGAATCTCCTCAGGGGTGTGTGTAAGTTTTATAATCATAATGCCTGTATTATAATCTATAATGTAAAATGTTAACTTTTTTAGGAGTAATTTCAGGGGGAGGGGAAGTATAATTCTCCTCAGAAGGGAATGTATGTTTTATAATCTATAATGTAAAGTTTAAATTCTTTAAGAGAAATTTTAGGATAAGAAATTTACCATCTCCCCAGAATGCAGACAATGAACCTGTTTGGAGAAGGCACCATGAAGATGCCTGAAGAGCCTTCACTGGATCATGAAGATCCAAATTGAACTTTGGGGTACAGTTGATTGAACTGTGGAGAGTTGAATGCATTTGTTTTGAATGTACACTCTTATGCCAATAGGGGACTGCCCCAATTGGCTTTTTGTCAACACGGCTAGTTTTTTTTTATCTTCTTTTCTTTTATCCCCAAATTCCTGTAATTTAAAAGTTGACTATCTTTACAAGATCCATCGAGAAAGACCAGTCTTTTCTCTGGATCTCAGAGGGTAATGTATTATTGGAATTTGGGGGGCTCTTTGGAGTTCGTTTGAGCTTTAAATATTTAGATATATGACATAAACTTCCTGTGGACGTTTAGGGGACTTTGAAACTACATTTCCCATTGATTCCTCTTAGGAAGGAAATGTGATTATGTAGAGAACAGTATAAGACTCCTGAGGTAAATGGGAGACTCTTTCCTATGAAGCAGCCAGGTGGGCAGGAGGTAATGACAGGTGATTTGAATTAGATCTTAGCAGGTGCGTGGTCTTTCTTAAATTTACCAATATGTATTTAAATAAACTATCAATACTTTAGGATATATCCAGCTATATCCATTTTATTCGTAACACTCCTTTGATTGCTTTTCTCTTTAAACTATCATTTGCTTCATTCCTCTATTTCCTGATTTTCCTGTTGAATTAAATGCATTTCCATTTCCCAACAGTCTTTTCTCCTTGGATCCTCTCAGAGTGAGATTCAGGATCTGTTTCTTCTTTCTAAACCATCTCCTTATTGGGCTCCTAGATTGTGAGCTCCAGGAAAGCCCAGACTAAGGTTGTCCTTCCTTTATATCCTCAGAGCTTAGCACAGTTTCTAGAACCTATTTTATATTTAATCCATGTTTACTGGCTGGGCCCAGGGCTTGTGTCAGGCTGGAGCTCTACCAGGATCCTTGCATTCTGGTATCTCTCTTGGCAGGCAAAGGCCTGCTCTGGCCTCAGGCCTGTCTCTGCCTCTCTCTGGCCCTCATTTCTCAGGAGTCAACAGTAACTCTGCTGGAACCTGAGCAGACTCAATCCTGGACATCCCAGTGGTTCCTCTCCAGGCTCTCATCTCCCTAAACTGAGGAGCTGTGGTCACCTGATTGTCCAAGAACAGCACAAAGACTGAGCCCCAGAGACCAGGAAAGGGCCTGGAGCTGAGGATTATGGAAAAGCTTAGCCTTGGATTTCTTCCAGGTAAGGCAGCCGTCTTCACTCCTGCTCATGGGCTGCAGGTTAATGGAGAGGAGGAAAATCCAGAATCCAGCTGCCTGGCTCCACTCTACATTGAGGCTCCCTGATCTCAGCTGGGTCCTCACCATGGCAAGGCAATCCTGTGACGTCTCCCTCATGGATTCCCTTTGCCACCCATCACAGCAGCCTTCCAAAGATTTCCCTGGTCTCCAGCTCTCCGTGATGGCTTCCTCCCACCACCTGCCTCTACTTCTGTGCAGGAAGCTGTCAAAGCTCATGAGGTTTGGCATTGCCTGTCACAAGCTCTGAACCCCACACAGCAAGTGACATAAGGATGGTTATTCCACTCGGTTTCCCCTATGTGACTCTTTTCTCACTAGCATCCCCTTTTACTGAAACTATTGAAATCAGTATCCTTGCTCAGTCCCAGGGAAACACAGAAAAACAATACAGGCTAATAGCAAGGCCACCCACAGACCCCTCACAAACCCCTAAGTAAACCCCACATTTATGTGTTATAATACAGAAACTTCCCCTGAAATCATCCCTACAACAAACCAGCAATTAGTGAGTTAATATTAAAGCTTCTAAATTCCACAGCAAGAACGTACCTGGCCTGGATTTGCTCCCAAACTCCCAATGAACAAGGAAGCAGAATGTTACAAGGGAAGCAGGGAATGACAAATCAGCACAAAGTCACCCTTCAATAACTCCATTCTTATTAACCCTGAATCATAAAGGACAGAAAACTTACCTTTGAAGAATAGTGAAAATGAAAAACTGTAACTGAAATAATCTTTGGACCAAGTTGATATTATTGTATCTTTTTCTGATGTACTTGTAAACTCGGCCAGTGCATGTATGTCTGAATAGGGCAAAGTAAGAACATGCTTGATTTAATTAGCTCAAAATGTAGTTAACCATCATGCTTGGCTAGGAAACGATATCCTGTGCCTTACGGACGGCTGAAAATGATAAGTTCCAACTAAGCCATTCTGTAATGAATAATTCTTGACAGGCTTCTTTGTTTAACCACAGGATAATTAGAAAATGTCAACCATATGATATTTCAATATAGTAAGAGTTAATTGTGTGATTTAATTCATTATCTTTAAGAAAAAATGTATGGGAAAATCATGCTGAACTCTATGAGATCATAAGAAAAAAAGGGTATAAAAATAGAGATCAGCAGATGGCACCAGAGAACAGCCTGTGCAACGTTACAAGCTCTCTGGCTGTTTTCATTCGAGTCAGCCACCCCCAAGAGACCGCCTGATGAAAAGCAGGTCCGGAGAGAACTTGGCCTCCTATTTCCCTGCACAAAAGCCGGACTCTCTGCAGAGCTCTCCTGTCCTCCACGTCTCTCCCAGCTTGGCTGCCTCCTCTTCCTCTCCAGCCTCAGGATCAGAGGAAAAGGCCATTCTGCTGCCGGCTAAAGAACATCCCTTTCCACGCGCAAAGGATCCTCTCGTGGAGGCTCCCTCTGGCTCCTCCTCCCTGCAGTGCCCTCACTGTTCCGGGGCTTCAGCCTTTCCCACACGAAGGAGCTAAAGACTCTCTTCCTCTGGGACCCAACAAGCCATTCCTCCCCGAGGCTGCGAACACTCTCACGTGATCTCTTCCTTCCCCTGAGAGAGTGTCCAACGTCGGTCCTCGGGTTCAGGGCTAAACTGCTAGAGATGCCCCTTTGCAGGGAGTCGTGACAATGCTTCTCCTTTGTTTTCTCTGCTATACTTTCCCCCAGAATCCTCAGTGTGGCCCTCCCGAAGCCCCCGGCCACCTCCCACCATTAGACCCCACTAGTGCTCCTTCCCTTCAGCACCTTCCCTCTTGCGATTGGCTGTCCTGGAGCTGGGATCTCGAGGGCTCTAGCAAAGGATGAGCTCCATGAGGGCAGGAAGTGTCCACTGCATCTCCCTTTAACTCATTCTAGAACTCGGCACAGAGCAAGCACTCATACATGTTTTGGGATACTAACAAGCTCAGAGGGGATAAGTTCAGCCTTTCTGGCACCTGCAAGAAACTTCCAGGCTCTTCGGACCCAAACACTGACTTCTTAGAGGATTACAGACTGATCCCCTGATGGGAGCTAATAGGAAATGGAGTCTAACAGCCCCATCTTACAGATGGGGAAACTGAGGCTCAGGGGTGCAGTGACAGGAAGACACTGCTAAACCTCTGAAAAAGAATTCCAAGTCAGGTCCTCCTGCCCCCAAATCTAGGCCTGGCTTCACCTGAGCACACAGAAGCCTCTGGTCACCCCAGCCCTCACATACCTCTTTCCCCTTCACTCACCTGAGTAGCAGCTCCTCAGGCCTTCTTGCTCCAGCATCCATGGAGCTTCCCTCTGCTCCAAAGAAGAGATCATGTCTTCTAGGGGAGCTGGAAGCCCTGGGCATGGGGAATAATCAGGGAGGAAGATGGAGAGAAGCTCATCATTGAGTTCCTTTGAGGGAAAGGTGGGGAACCCAGTGACTCCATTCAGAGACTCTGTCCATGGGGTTCCCACAGGGGTCTGCCCTCCCCCTGAGTGTCTGTAATGCAGAGGTCCAGGGTAGGATGTGCCTCTTACCCTGCTGGGAGACTTGGAATGAGCCACTGCTCCCCCAACCCCCACATCTTGTTCTAGTCTATTCAGGGTCAATGTTCTGGGCCAGTCTGAAGACCCAGACACAGGGACCTCAAGGGATTGGCTTCTGTCTCATCTCCCCGCCTGCTCCTCCCTCCCTGACACCTCTCTGAGCCTTGGGGACTGTTCTCTGAGGGAGTTTTTGCTGCTTCTCCTGGGGAACTCAACAATCCTCGTTGGGCCAAAGCTGTCTCTCAGCCAGTCCATTCTTCCTGACAATGACAGAGGGGTGCAAGCAGGGCCTTTGAGAGGCTTACAGGGACTCCTAGTGGAGAGTCTCCACAGCATTTAGTTTGGGGAGAGGAAGTCACAAAACCAATCTGAAACCAGAATGTTTGGTTCTGGGGCATTTTCTTCAGAGAAGGCTGGACTCTGTCCATAGTTTTCAGTTACCTGGAACTGAGAGACAGTTGAAAGGGGAGCAGGCAGGGGCCTGGGCTTTGAGGCAGGAAAGCCTCATTTCAAATCTGTCCATAGAAAACTCCTACGTGGGTGCCTAAGAACAAGCCACTTTATCGAATCTCTATTTCCTCAGCTGTAAAATGGGAATGATTGTGTCACTGAATTTCGAAGATGAAGGTGAGGAAGAATTTCTATATTACAGGCAAAACCCTCAGCAGAGTGCCTGGCCAAGAGCAAGTTATTATTAAGGCTTCTTTCCTTTCCTCCCTTTCTCATTGGCTCTGCTGGAGGCTTAGGGCAATAGGAAGGAAGATTGAGGACAACCCTGCTCTTCTGGGGACACCTAGGAGGTATGAGCTACAAGTTAATGCTTGTTAAAGAGAAAAAGTTCCTCAATAGTAGATCCATCCCACAGAGAAAGAGGGTGGAAGGAAAACCCACCCAAACGGTTTTCCCAGATGGGTTTGGGAGACATAATTATAGGCCAGGGAGAGGGAACACAGAAGCAACTCTGAGATTACTTCAACCTCTGAGATTATTCCACATGGATTTGATCTTTGATTGAGTTCAAGAGCACCAAAGGGAGCCCTCAAGGTCCCATTACACAATGCAAAGTCCTTTTACAGGAGAACTAGGCAGCAAGAGGGTCCTGGCTCTGGGACTCAGCATAGGAGCTCTCATCCCTTCCTCATGACTGAAAACTGCTTCCAATCCTGCCTCCTGTGAAGGGCCATAATCTCTTGGATGGCCAACTCGGGCAGCAGGGAGAGGCTCCTTACCCACAGAGAGCAGGTTCCGAGCATTCTCCAGCATCACCTCCTTGTACAGCTCCTTCTGGGGAGGGGATAAGAGGCGCCACTCCTCCCACGTGAAGTCCACAGCCACATCCTGGAACATTACTGTCTCCTAGAGTAGCCCAAGTCAGAGCACAGAGTGCTGAAAGCCACATCAGAATGAAGAACCCCTGGTCAATTACAAGAGGAAACTGACCCATAGAGAAGGGAGGGGCCCAAAGGTCCCACCCTTGGTCAGTGTCAGAGTGAGTGACAAATCAGAATTTACTGACTGCCTCCTGGGCAGTCCTAAGAAAAGCATCTGTTGTGATTGGACAAGTAAACTACAAGGAAGGCACAGGAGGTGACACAAAAGAAGCCCCTTTAAAAGAGAGTTCAGCTGTTTCTCTTTTTGCTCATGTCTTGGACCGGGAGATCTCTTCTCTTTTGTGTCTTGGACCTGGAGGAGAGCTGGACCTGTGACCCTGAGACCTTGGTGAGACTGTTCTTAAATCTTTCCCTTAGAACTACACATAGTGAGTGAAGAAGGCTGACTACCTTAGCCTCCGGAGGGGCCCTTGATTGGGAGAAGACCTTGTGACTAAAGCCCTTGTTATAAGAGGTGTTTAGGATCCCTGGCTGGGCCTCTGGAGCCCTGCCAGAGTAAAACCCAGATACAAATCTAGTTCGTTAAGTTGGATCTCTTACTCTACCATAGTGATTCCCAAAGTGGGCACAACCGTCCCCTGGTAGGTGCTGCAGCGATCCAGGGGGGTGGTGATGGCCACACTTTTTTTGTATTACATTCTATTCTAAGTTCGATAAATAGTTTCATAATTTCCAGGGGGCGCTAAGTAATATTTTTTCTGGAAAGGGGGCGGTAGACCAAAAAAGTTTGGGAACCACTGCTGTACCCTCCTCTCATCTCTCTACTTCTACTCTCTCCTATATTTTGTAAATAAACTACTAAAATCATTTTAAGAATTGGTATTTATTCAGTTCCTCGGCAACCACACCTTTAAATATTAATATATCCAACCAAAAACCCCCTTTTCCCTCTTAAACTCTGATGAAGAAGGGTTAGGGTTGGAAATTGGGTGAATGAGCCTCCCTCCATCAAGGCCACACAGAGTTTGTTTGGACATGGCTACTGACGGGTGTCCTCAGTCAGACTGTGGAGGGCCTGGAGGGCGGCCAATGGCTTCTCCCTTTCTGTGTGCTGCGCAGTGCCTGGCACAGACTAGGATGTTCCTCCAGACTGGCTGGCTTGGCCTGAGAAATGGGAAAGAGGAAGGAGCTGGAGAGACCTGGGAAGACTGGGAGGACTTTGAGGCAGAAGCCAGTGAGCAGCACCAGGAGGACAGTCTCTTGTCTGAGGATGATAGAATAGACCAGGGGACACCCTCAGGCTCTGCTCCAGGCCTGGTCAGACAAGACTCAAGAGGGAACAGGCTGGTCAAAAGAAACAGAGGAAGAGAGAGATTGAGAGAGAGAGAGAGAGAGAGAGAGAGAGAGAGAGAGAGAGAGAGAGAGAGAGAGATAAAGTGTGAGTGTGTGAAAGATGTATGTATGTGTATGTATGTGTGTGTGTTTCCAGGCAAGCAGAGGGAGAACAAAGACATGATCCCTAGACAGGAAACCCAAAGGAATCAATGGCCATTCTTGACATTCACTTAAAATTGAGAGAAATCCAACATGGAAGGCAGTGCCTGGGAGGACCTGTTGGGGTCTGAGATGCCCAAGGGCCAAAGAGGAAAGCTGGGAAGGGCTGTTCCTCCTGCCTGGGATGTGGGTACAGATCTTCCCAGCCCATCTTGTGTCAGAGCCAAGGAAGGACCTCACTAGCTGATGGGGCTCTGATCTGGGGTTGGAATGCACTTACCTGAGCTGGGAGTCTGTCCCTTTCAAAGGTCATCCCTCAGACCCCAGGCTTCCTGTAGAGGCAGCAAAGTAGCCCCAGTGAGTCCATGTAGTGAAGTTCCTCCATCTTTTCCCAGCCTTATCTCCCTCAGGGTCCTGCCCCCCAAAAAACTTTCCCCTCACTTTATGACTCCCTGATGGAGCTCTAGCCAAAGCTCTTCCTGACAGGCCTCTCTTGGTCCAGGGAATGTCTGACTTTTCTGCCCTTCTGAGCAGCAGGAGATGGCCTGGAGTCCCTGGGGCAGTCCCTCTCTTCTCTCCCCCAGTGTAGAAAAGCACATCTTCCTCACTGCCTTTGGATTCACTCTCTGGGCCAATGGCTGCCCTGATCTCCCTCCCACCTCCAGATCTGGATGAGCCCCATTCCTCCTGGGCCAGGCCCTGGGCCTCTGCACCCTGAGCTGGGGAGGGGGAAGGGACCCAGAGGGGCAGAGATTTTCCCTCCTCTTCCCAGGCCTGAGGCTGCCTCACAAGGATTTACAGGGGATGAGGGGTGTAGCAAGGAACTTCTGGACAAGATGGAGAACAGCTTGAGTGACAGGACTGTTGGTTACAGAATTTGGAATTCACCCAGGGTGGCGTGAGCCAAGGCCAAAAGACAGTTGGGACCATCTCTATAAAAGCCCATGGACTGAGCCACTCAGGACCTTGGTTTTGAGGACAGGGACCTTGGGAGTGGGTGGCAAGAGGGAGGGTAGGCCATAGACCGGCTAATCCAGCATCCATATCTCAATATCACAATAAGCTGCATTCACCTTGCTACCACCTTGAGCTGAGAGACAAGAACAGCACAGCTGCTAAGAAGAACATCACTAACCCTCCCTTTCTTTGGTTCAGGCCGAGGCCAGGCCGTACCAGGACTGTGAGAGGGGAAGAGTCTCCAGCCAACATCAACCTGCTGCTTTTAGATACAAACTACTTTAGTTCCATAGATTCAATATAGCTTTTCCCAACACCTCTTTCCTGTTCCTATTCTTACTCCTTTGAGTTAAAGCAATAAACCCTGTTACAACTTAATCTAAGTGAAGATTGGCCTTCCTTCCCAGGCTAGTAAATATCTACAGCTACAGGGAAAGGGATTTATCATACCACCGTCAGAAATTGGCGTTATCCATTTAGCACATCAACAACCAGCCCATAACCAACCTCATCATCAAACCCAACCCCAAGTCAGGGAGCTGGAGGAGCTGTGGAGCACACCTACAGCCCTTCACCGGATTCCTGGCTTGGGCACTGTTAAGAGGCAAGGGCTTGGCTAAGCAGAACGCCCATAAGCCCTGGTGGTTACTGGCACATCTTGGTGATCACACAAGCAGCCCTATCCATCCATCTCACAGTCCTAGATTCTCTTACTACTTGAGGATCTAAGGTCAGTGAGCCAGGCCCAACTCATTGACCTAGTGAACCTCATAGTGCCTTTTAACAGGGGCCACAGGAGTCACCCAGGGCCAGGCCTATCCTCAGGGGAGAGCCTGCAACCAACAGAGTGGGGGGGGGCAGCTAAGGAAGAGAAGGTCTGAAAGGGCAGATGAGCCCCCTCCCTCTACTTCTCCTCTTCTGAACCCCTCCCTTTTCCCATCCTCCAAGACCCCCAAAAGGCAGCAGGACCTTGGGATCCCCCATGGGATGGGCCCAGGCAGAGCCTCCAGGGCTCCTGAGGCAGAGCTCGGCCCTCCTCGAACCCCCCTCCACAGTGAAGCCATCTGTCCTTGCTTTGGTAACTTCTTTCCCTCCTTCGGGGTTTTCGGGGCAGACACGAGAGTTCTTTGCCATTTCCTTGGGCCATCTGAGGCAATCCTCTGCCTGTGTCTCCCAGAGGTCCAACCAAGGTCTCAGAGCACCCCGAGGGGAGCAGGAGCTGGTCTGGCCTCCTTCCCAGAAGGTGGAGGCCTGAGCTGGAAGGAGGCCCATCCAGGCTGAAGAAGCAGAGATCTCCTCCCAGCCAGCCCAGCTCCTCCTGCACACAGAGCCTGCAGGAACTCTGCCCTGGCTTTGCCTTCTTCCCCAGGATGGACCCCAGGAAGATGGTTAACCCTGAAGCACCTCTTAGGCCATGAGAACTCCTCCTGGTGTGTGTCAGTCACTCACACCCAGCCCAGTCCTGAGCTTCAGGGAATTCACTCAGAGGGTAGCCTCATCCCATCCCACGCCCCTCCCCACCCCCCGGCTGTCTGGAGATCAGTGGGAATTCCCAGGAATTCTCTCCCATGGCTGGTGTCTTTGCCAAGACTGTAGGGGGGCCCCCAGTGGTGTTTATGTGCACAGTTCACCATGGCCCAGTTACTTTTCCTCAAGTAGTTCTCTGATTTTCCAGGGTCACACCTTCTCCAGACTATTTTACAGATGAGAAGCTGAGATAGGAAGGGTTAAGTGACTTGCCCAGGGTCCCAGAGCTAGGAAGTTCCTGAGGCTGATATGGGGAGGCAGTGGGATTTGGGTTTTGTTCAAAGAATCAATGATTCAGGCAATCTTTATTGAGAGGGAGGAAGGGAATGGGGTGGCCTTGGAGATGGTGAGGCCTGGCCACAGAATGGCTCCCAGGGTTTTCAGGAAAGCTTTCCATCCTGATCAATGACTAGGGAAGGGCTCCCTTGTTGGGTGGTTGCAGCCTAAGGCACTGAGGCCACTTTACCCATGATTCTGTTTGCTGGGGGAGGGGGGGTAAGCACACCCCAATGTAAATGGGTGCTAATGATAGGTTAAACCCTCCAGGGCAATTTTGGGTTCAATTTTGCTCCTTTCTGGGCAAACTCTAGGGAAGGCAGCTTACTGACTGTCCAGGGAGCCCAAGCAAGGCCCTGGGTTCTGTCTGAAGACTGCTGAGAGGAGTTTCTTCACAGCTGTGACTGAGCGCCCCATCTGTCTCCTCTGAAAGGAGGCCCCCAATAACCCACAGTGACCGCCCCCATGTCCTTTGGGCTTTGTACGGCTACTTGACAAGGCCTGGGGGGACACTTCAGCCCCACTGAGGCCAGATGGGGGCTCAGGAGGAAGAGGCTCCCCGGCTGCAGTCTAGGCCCTCTACCCACTGTGCCACCCAGCTGCCCTAACTCACACATTATCTGGACAACAGCCCGACTCATCTGGGACCCTCAGAAGGGTGGGATGGGGGTAGGGAGGCCTCTGGAGGGGAATTGACTAGGGGAGCCCTGAGAGTGCAAGTCAAAACCCGGGCTGGGATCCAGCCCCCTGGCAGGGAAAGAGGTCTGAGGGCTCTGAAAGAAGTGGGAGCAGGGAAGCATGGGTAAGGGGAGCCAAGGGAGGGTCTGGGAAGGCAGATGGTCCAACAGGAGTCCTGGCAAGGAGGGCAGGGACACTGGAGGGACTGAAGCATTCCTGGGGTCAACTGAGTCTGGAAAAACAAGATGACGGGATGCTGAGGTCTCCCTAAGAATCGGGGAAGACTCCTGGGACCTCTGGTAGAGCTGAGGCTTGGAACCCTTTAAGGGAAACAGGAACCAGGGAGCCCAAGGCCTGGGGCCTGAAAGGGGAGCAGCCTAAGGGCCAGGGGTCCAAAGAAGGGGGCCAGGAAAGAGCTTTACTCCCTAGGGTGGGGTCCCAGGGGCAGGAAGGCAGAGCTCATGGATCCTCACAAAGAACTGGGTCTGACAGTGGAATTTCTAACTAGGAGCTGGGGGTCAGGACTCCTGGGTCCTGAAGGAGACGCTGAAAGGAGGACCCCTGGGTCCCTGTGGCCAAGGTCTGAAGTTTGGGAAAGTGTCACCCGCTGGTTAATGTGGGGAGGGTGACATTGGGGGAAGCTGGAAAAGCGCTAGGGGTTGGGGGGTTCAGCCAGGAGCCAGGTCTAGGAGGGAGGTGTGATCCTGGGGGCCCTGGAGGACACTCCCCCCGAGGTGGGACGCCTGTCAGGACCTCCAAAACGATCCCTTCACTAATAAGTCTTTCCAGGCTTGAATCAGGACCAACCAGCCTAGGAGCACCCAGAGCTTGCCAGAACAGCAGTCCTTTGCTCCTGAGCTCCTGGTGGACTCTGGTCAGCAAATCCCTGCTTCTCTCCAGCTCCCTTTTCCAGGGGACTCAAGAGATTTGCTGATGCTGAACCCCAGAGCTCTTTGGGGTTCTGTTTTAGAGGGTCTGCAGGCCCCACGGCAAGGGGGGCCAGCAGGAGGCAGGAGCTGGGAGGAGGCTCTGGCTCTGACCTACCGGGGACCTGCCCAAGCAGAGATCTCTGCTCCAGGGGAAGAAGAGTGGTCCAGCTCACAGCGGGCCTACTCCGGGAGGGTCCCCAAAGCCCCAGGATGGGCCCTTTTCTCCAGTCACATGCTGGGCCAGGACCTCGGGACCCTGCCTACCTCTCCTCTCCTCCCCCAACTCTAACATCCTTCATGTGGAATGTCTCAGGGCCTGGAATGATCTCCTCTCTCGCCCTAGACTCCCACTTAACCCCCCACCCACCAGGCTGAACATCTGAGAGCCCCTCCTCCCCCGCATCCACAACCCTCTCTCCCTCCAGACTGCCAAGATAAAGCTGGGTCACAGCCTGGGGAAAGAGGGGGGGCCGCAGAGAGCTCCTGGGAAAACTGGGATTCCGTCTGCTGCCTGGCCCTGCAGCCCCAGCGTAGCTGGCTTGGTTTCTCCTCCTCTCTGCCATCATTTGGGCCCATCTAAGACAGATGCCTTCTACTAGAGCTATAACTGGGAGCGTTGGGGTTAGGACTAGGTTAGGGGGAGTCACGGGGAGCTCACCACCAAACCAATCTGAATAGGACGATGGAAGCAGGCACAGGAGGCAGAAGAGGGAGCTCAGGGTGAGAAAGGGGCCAGGAAATTTGGAGTCAGGAATCGCCGCACTCCCATTGGTCGGAGGGTGCTGAGGAAATCTGAGGACCACAGAATGGGGGATCTGGTGGGTTTTTTTAACTCTCTTGGGAGAATCGGGCATGCAAAGGGGCTGGTCAGTCCTACTTGGTCCCCAGATAGGAAAACCAGAAAGAGTGAGTGCCTGGATGTTGGAGGTTAATTCCCCCAACACCAAACGGAACCCAACCTGAACCCCGCCTAACAATGGGAGCCGTCTCCAGGGGCAGCGAGCTGCTTCCCGGGCAAGAGTCTCCCATCCTTGTAGGGCCTCAAGTACAGGCTAGATGAGCCCTTCTTGTTCTGGGGGGAGATTCATTTGGGGTGTGGGGAGGCCCAGGGTCCCGGGGTCCCTCCCAATGCTCCAGGTGAGGGCCACAGGCAGCCTCCGGGGACAGACCATGGAGGAAGTGTCCGGACAAGAGAAAGCCAGGAGCAAGGAGTGAGCACTTACAAGGGCCCAGACTTGGCTCAGGACCCAAAGGCAGAAGGGAAAAGGGCCCAAAGGGTAGCAACAGGATGGAAAAGAACTCCCTCGGGGAGGACGAGCACTTCTCTATCACGCTGGGTTTGGTAAACCCCTTTGAGAGATGGCAGAGCCACCAGTCTGGGGCAGCTGCTCATCCCCTCACCCATGCAGTGCCTTCCTGGTGCTCTGCTGGCCTCAGCTCTCTGCCCACTTCAATCCGGCCTCCAGGGAGCCCCTAGGTCAGTGATGGGCAAACTTTTAAAAGAGGGGGCCAAAGGAAAGGAAAAAAAATGTTAGGCGGGCCAATATAATTATATCTAGCTGCAGGGGAGTGAGGAGCTACTGTGAGGAGGCTCCTTTGATCTGGGGGGGGGCAGTGGCAGCCAGATAGAACATTTGCATCTGGCCCTCGGCCCGTAGTTTGCCCGTCACTGCCCTCGGTGGTTCCTTGAGGTGCAGGGCCTCTCATTCCACCCCTCTACTCAGTAAACTCCAGGGGTTCTCCATTGCTTTCAGGACCAAACACCAAATGCTCTTTGACCTCCAAAGCCCCCCCTGGCAGCCCTCTTCCACCTTCCTCCCTGATACATGCTCCAGAAGCCAGCCATACAAGCCTGGATGTCCCAAGAACAGGGACCTCCACCTCCTGGCTCCCAGGAATTTTCTCTGGCCATCCCTCCTGGCTGCAATGGCCTCTCTTCCTCCCCAGCTCAGGCTGCAGACAGACCTCTCTCGCTTCTCCAAAGGCCCAACTAGAGACAGAGCCAACATGCTGGCACAGCAAGCTGGAGCCACTCTGAGAATCCTCTCAAACCAACCTTCAAAGAGCACCTCATAGAAGGAATACTGGAGTCCCAGAAGCAAAAGGGGACAGAGTGAAGTCACTCTCCTGCAGAAAATGACTCCAAAGGTAGGCATAGAGGGTCTTTTTCATGGGGTGAAGAAGGGAAATGGAAGTAAAACTGCATGGAGGAATGGAGGTCGCCCACCCTTTACCTACTGGGTCAGGTTCCAAACCAGGGAATAAGATAAGATCCAAGACCCAGGACCTTGACTGACCCAAGAACAGAGCATCCCAGGCCCAGCCCTTGAGGTCTAAGCCCTGGCACAATCCTTCAGGGAAGCCCCTAGGCCAGGGCAAAGTAGCTTACAGGGCTCTGAATCCTATAAACATTAGCAGTTCCTAAAGAAGACTGAATCAGCAGCTCTCAGCACACAGGCCATCATACCACTGTGGAAGAACTGAAAGTGGCAGAAACTCAGAACTTGAGCTGAGGGAAAAACAATGAAAACAGAGCTCACTTTTAAAGTAAAAGTTTTAAAAGGCTGGGAAATTAGCAAAGAGCAAAAGAAGAACCTAACCAGAGACAATTATTAGGGAGACAAAAAAGAGCAAGAAAGAGACTCAGGAGGGGACAGTGAGATCAAATAACCACATGTAAAACTTCAAAGCAAAAGTGGAATTGGTCTCAGGCATTGGAAGAGCTCCAAAAGGAATTTAAAAATCAAATAAGAGAGGTAGAAGAAAAATGGGGAAGAGAAATGAAAGTAATGCAAAAAAGCAAACCACGGCTTAAAGAGCAGAATTGGAAAGAGAGGCACAAAAATCCAATGAAGAAGAAAATTCCATGAAAAGGGGAATTGACCAAATGGAAAAAGAGGTTAAAAGGTCATGGACGGAAATTGTTCTTTAAAAATTAGAACTGGCCAAATAGAAGCTAATGACTCCATGAGACATCAAGAAACAATCAAACAAAATTAAAAAAAAAAAACAGAAGAAAATATGAAGTATCTCATAGTATAAACAACTAACATGGAAAATAGATCCAGGAGAGGTAATCAAAGAATTCTTGGACTATCTAAAAGTCATGATCAAAGAATAAACCTAGACATCATGTTACAAAAAATTATCAAAGGAAACTGCATTGATATTCTTGAAGAAGAAACTAAAATAGAAATTGAAAGAATCCACAGATCATCTCCTGCAATAAATCCCTAAATGACAACTCCCAGGGATTTTAGAGCCAAATTTAAGAGTTCCCAGACCAAGGAGAAAATACTTCAAAGAGCCAGAAAGAAACAATTCCAATATCATGAAGCCACAGTCAGGTTTACACAGGATTGAGCAGCTTCTACATTAAAGGATAGGAAGGCCTGGAATATGATATTCCCAAAGGCAAAGGAACTAGGTTTACAACCAAGATTCACCTACACATCAAAACTATGTTCTTTTAGGGGGCAGCTGGGTAGCTCAGTGGATTGAGAACCAGGCCTAGAGACGGGAGGTCCTAGATTCAAATCTGACCTCAGACACTTCCTAGCTGTGTGACCCTGGGCAAGTCACTTGACCCCCATTGCCTATCCCTTACCACTCTTCTGCCTTGGAGCCAATACACAGTATTCCAAGATGGAAGATGAGGGGTTAAAAAAAATAAAAACTATGTTCTTTTAGGGGAAAAAATGGTCATTTAAGAAAATAGAAAATTTCCAAGCAATTCTGATGAAAAGACCAGACCTAAATAGAAAATATGATGTCCAAAGACCCAAGAGAAGCATAAAAAGGCAAATAAGAAAGAGAAAATTGAAGAAACTCAATAAGGTCAAACTATGTATAGTTCTACATGGAAAGATGATATTTGTAACTCTTAAAATTTTTATCATTATCATAGTAGTTAGGCGCTATATATCCATTAACAGAGTATATGGTAGTAATTGTTTAGGATGGCATAAAAAAATCAAGAGAGGGGAAAGCTGGGTAGCTCAGTGGATTGAGAGCCAGGCCTAGAGATGGGAGGTCCTAGGTTCAAATCTGGCCTAAGACACTTCCCAACTGTGTGACCCTAGGCAAATCACTTGACCCCCATTGCCTAGCCCTTACCACTCTTCTGCTTTGGAGCCAATACACAGTATTGACTCCAAGACGGAAGGTAAGGGTTTAAAAAA
Organism: Gracilinanus agilis; assembly: GCF_016433145.1. Lineage (NCBI taxonomy): Eukaryota > Metazoa > Chordata > Mammalia > Didelphimorphia > Didelphidae > Gracilinanus > Gracilinanus agilis. The sequence goes on from NC_058133.1 coordinate 522,643,640, forward strand.
AAAATCAAATTGTATACAAAAATTCTGAGTAAGCAAGAATAAGTCTATAACAGGTCCTTGGATTAGGACCCTATTAAAATGATTTATGTCCCATAAGCCTGAAGGACAATTGTAACGATTTTGTACTTATCCAATCAGCAGCCAGGACTACAGAAAATTGTCATATTATCAGAGAAAAAGGGACTAGATTTTGAAGTAAAAGGAAAAAAAATATGTTGTGATTTCCTGTTCTGATTTTTCCTTTACTCTCAGGGATAGGGGAGCCAAAATGACAGCCAAACTAAGGTACTTGTTGGAAATCTGGCACGGGGGAGTCCAGCACCTGACATTGTCAAACAACCACTTCCTTGAACCTCAAACAAGCTCTCTGTCTTGGCACAAATTTCCATCAATACCATAGGGATTGATGGTCTCTTTGACCTTGTGCTTCTTGCATTGTACAGTGGCTCTTTTGTGATCCCTTCTTCTGGAATCAGACACAATTATTAGTCAAGATCCCATAATAATTAACAATCAGGGGGCAGTTGGATAGTTCAGTGGATTGAGAACTAGGCCTAGAGACAGGAGGTCGTAGGTTCAAATCTGACCTCAGACACTCCCCAGCTCTATGACCCTGGGCAAATCACTTAATCCCCATTGCCTAGCCCTTACCATACTTCCGCCTTGGAACCAATACACAGTATTGCCTCCAAGAAAGAAGGTAAAGGGTTTAAAAACAAACAACCAACAAACAAACAATGGCAGGTTTCTATAGTTTAAAGCAGTGGTTCCCAAACTTTTTTGGTCTACCACCCCCTTTCCAGAAAAAATATTACTTAGCACCCTCTGGAAGTTATGAAACTATTTATTGAACTCAGAATAGAATAGAATACAAAAAAAGTGTGGCCATCACTGCCCCCCTGGATCGCTGCAGCACCCACCAGGGGTGGTGGTGGTGCCCACTTTGGGAATCACTGGCTTTGGGGTATGCATAGGTATTAGGGCTAATAAAATCAAATATCCTATTGCAAATGAAAAGAAAAAAATAATAAAACAAAAAAAAATAAAAAATTTCATAGTTCACATTTCATGACAATATGTCAGACAAACAGTGTCCAAACTATGCCTAAAGGACTTTAAAAGCTGCCTGCCCTTTGATCCAGCCATACCACTGCTGGGTTTCTACCCCAAAGAGATAATAAGGAAAAAGACTTGTACAAAAATATTTACAGCTACACTTTTTGTAGTGACAAAAAACTGGAAAGTGAGGGGATGTCCTTAGATTGAGGAATGGCTGAACAAATTGTGGTATCTGCTGGTGATGGAATACTATTGTGATCAAAGGAATAATGAACTGGAGGTATTCCATGTGAACTGGAAAGACCTCCAGAAACTGATGCAGAGTGAAAGGAGCAGAACCAGGAGAACGTTGTACACAGAGATGGATACAATGTAGCACAATCAATGTAACTGACTTCTCTACTAGCCATACAATCACTCAGGACAATTCTGAGAGACTTATGAGAAAGAACACTATCCACATCCAGAGGAAGAATTCTGGGAATAGAAACACAAAAGAAAAACAACTGTTTGATCACATGGTTCGATGGGGATAGGATTGGGGATGTAGACTCTAAACCATCACCCTAATGCAAATATCAATAATATGGAAAAAGGTCTTGATTAATGACATGTAAAACCCAGTGGAATTGTGGGTTGGCTACAGCAGGGGGATGGAAAAGAACATAAATCATATAACCATGGAAAAATTCTCTTAATCAATTAAATAAAAATTTTTTTAAAATAGTGTCCAATATGTCTATGGACTTTTATAATGGTATTATCTCCGATCCAGTCATAGGAGGAGTGCAAATAAAAAAATAATTGTATGTGGCAGGATACAGTCAGTGTCATGGAAGGCATCCATTTTACATGTGAGCAATGAATCCAAGAGTCCTTTTCTCCAATTTTGATAGCTGTTGGCGTGGTTAACAGAACTTATCAGGGCTTTTCCTCCACATATTAAGCAGAAGTCATTTAAAACCATCGATGGGTATCACCTGCAAGGGGGGTAAGTCAGAAGCCTTCCCAATGAGATCAGGAGTGAAGCAGGGCCGCCCATCATCACCACCATTATTTAATATCGTACTAGAAATGTTAGCTTTAGCTATTAGGGAAGAAAAAGAATAGGAAGCAGTTAAAGTAGCCGAGGAGGGACCTAAAGCATCAGTCTTTGTGGATGATCCGATGGCAAACTTAGAGAATCAACTAAAAAACTGGTTGAAAGAATGAATAACTTCAGCAAAACGGCAGGACTCAAAATCAATCCACATAAATCAGCCGCATTTCTATGGGTAACCAACCAAGTCCAACAGCAAGAGCCAGAAGGAGCAATTCCATTTAAAATATTCTAGATCAGTGATGGGCAAACTACCACCCTCAGGCCAGAGGTGGCCCCCTGAAATGTTCAATCCGGCCTGCAGACATTCTTCTTAATCTGACTAATACAATGAGTAGGGTACAATAAGATGAAACTTGGAAAGAGATACCTTAGAAACAGACTGACAGAGGAGCGTCTCCTTTCTTTTGCCCCTCTTTAAAGAGTTGACCCAGCACTGCTCTAGACGGCAGGAAATCTGTGCCAAGCCCTTTGCCAAGACAAACTCGGGAATCATTTGTGTAACCCGATTAGGAAACACTTTTCACCCATACAAAGTCGGGGCTGCGAAGGCATCCGCTGCTCATGGACAGGCAGAGCCAACCAACAGAAGGCAATCCTGCCCGAGTTCAGGGGCTCATTTGGGGCCTCCCCAGTCACTGCCCCCAACTCTTATGGACCCCCGAGTATGAAGGGAACTAATGAAAGCCCCGCAGGAAGGAGGCCCAGCAGGAGCAGCTCCTAACCCTTCCCGGGAAGGGGCAACATCCGAGCAACGCGGTCCCGGCTGAGAATTGACGGGAGGCTCGATGGAACAGGCCGGAGGGGGCGC
>NC_058133.1:522654918-522667552 GCF_016433145.1 Gracilinanus agilis
ACAGTAAAGAGAGATTTATGGGAAAGACGGGATTGATGGCCAGCAGGACAGCCTGGGGGGGGAGGGGTGCTCCCAGAATGCCTCAGTTCAGGGTTTTTATACCCTTTACAGCAGTGAGGCCGCGACTCTGGAGGGGGAAGCACCTGGCCATTGGGGGGGGGGGGTGTTCAGTCACCTGCCCGGGTCTGCCTGGAGACCCTCATGGCTTAGGGAGCGGCCGCATGCCCGAGACATTCAGCCTGATGGTATCAGGGTGAGGCCTGCAGGGGCCTCTCTCTGTCCATCTCCACCTGGAGGCCAGTCCCAGGATGGCGGGCCAGACAGGCGCAGGGAACGGCCCTGTTTCCCGAGTGCCTGCCCGTGGCAGCTCTGTGCAATGCCCGGGCCAAGCGCACTGCCGGAAGGCCGGGATCCAAGAAAGGGCTCAGCCGAAGCCCTGCAAGGAATCAGGCCGAACCCCGAAAGACCCCCGAGCTGACGCCCAGGAACCCTGGAGCCCGATGCCAGCATTGCCGGGGCCAGCAGCGAGCGAGCGCCAGAAGCAGCCCAGGAGAAGCCCTTCCCGTAGCCTGGAGCCACAGTCAGAACCGTACAGCTGCAGGGCCTACGATAGGGTATTCCCGAAGGAAGGACCAGGACTTCCACCGAGAATGCCCTTCCCGTAGCCTGGAGCCACTTTCCTGGTATGGGCCCACGTGGGAGTGAAGGATAAGGTGTGGAAGGTGGTTGGGGGATTCCCTGTGAGGAAGGGCAGGCCTTGGCAAGTAGAGGCAGGCAGAATCTCCAGGGTCGCACTGGAGGAAGGGGCCCACCCTTGGACTTCAGGGGCTCTTAGGTCTGGGAAGACCCACCCCGAGTGGGCTGGCTGTCAGCAAGACCCTGAGGAGCTGAGAGCGCCCTGCCTTTTGGAAATGGACCAGCCACCCCGAAGGCACCAGACTGCCGCTGGCCCCCCTTTCCTTTGAGCCTCATTCCCCACTTCTTACCTCATGGGGAGCATTTTCTGAGGCAGTCTGGAACACGGCCCTCCTGGCTACCCGCACCCACATTCACATCCCAAATGCCACAGGGCGCCGTCCCCCATTTGCCCCGGAGTCACCCGGCCCCTCTACCAGCTGGGCTGTCCCATGTCCCTACCCCCAGGTCTTGGTTAGAGGTTCGATTATCCGTACTTTAATTCCTCATTTCTGAAATGGGGACGGCCCGCCTCGTGTTGGGGTTCTCGGGAAAGATCAGGGCCGCCATTCAGAAGGCCGGCAGTGCGAAGTGGAAAGGGACGAAGGGGAAGAGGCGTGCCTCTTAGATGGAGAATGTGAGAGTACAGAGAGACGGAATGGAGAAGGGGACGAGGAAGAGACAAGCAGAGAATCACCCACAGGACCCGGGACTAGAGCTGGGATTAGGAGGAAGCCTCGACCCCAAGGAGATGAGAGAGGGCTGGCTGGGGGCAGGATTCTGGGTCTCTGGCTAAGTGTCGCCTGCTCTTCTGAACGGCAAACGGAAAGTCCTTTCGCCCTTCATGGTTAGCCACGTGTCTCAGTCAGGGTGGGAGTCTGGCCACAGAATGATTTTATTATGATTTATTGACAGACGAGAGAAAGAAGGGAAGACAGAAAGACGGAGCCTGGCAAAGTACTACCCTGATCTCGCGTTCTCCAGTTCTCCCAGGGTGTCGGGACCACCAGCCCGACCAATGTCTGGAGGGCCCAGAGGGGTTGGGAGCACGAGACATGGTAAGAAGGATGAGACAAAAGCTGTGGGGTCAGCAGGACCCAGGCACCGAGGACTGCCAAGGCAACGTTTAGTGAAAGTAGCTTCTACTTTATAGGGGAAGGAAAACAAGCTAGCACAAGCTCTCCACACACAGAGTAAAAGGTAATCAGTAATAAAGTGGGACGAGGCGATGATCTTTGTAGGAGGATAAATCAACATGTAACAGTCTAACTTAGATTTCCAAGGAAATGCATACATCAGTGATTTTGTAGAACAAGGGGTGGGGGAGAAAAAAGGGCCCCTTGAGGCTGTGGGCCTCGGGATAGGGGTGAGCTACCTGACTAACATCAGCGAGTCTATGGCTCTCAGCTTTGCTGAGGGTCCCTCGCTTTGCCTCTTACACCTGCTCCCTTTTTACTTAAATCGGACAAGTGAAGACGAAGTCAATAAACGCTTGCCTTCAGATTTCGAATTGGGTCTGAATACCAGGGACCAGGAGTATGTACTAGAAGAACGCCAAGAAAAGGGCGGGAGGAGAATGATCTGATCAGTGATAGCGGAATGGATGGTGCCCCTGGAATAGCTGTGCTGCAGCCAAAGCAAAGGGTGATGCACATAAACTCTGGTAAGTGCTGTGTGCTCTCTTATTTGAACTGCTCTTTGGACTTGTCCTCATGTCATGGGTTTCATATCTTGAGTCCTCGGGGTGGTCATTCGTGTTCTCCATACTCCGTTGTTCCTGAGAGTTCTCTGCTGCCTCTGTCTGCTGCTCTGGCTTGATGAGCCGGGTGTGTATCCAGGCTTGTTCATTTCCTGTGTAAATAAAAGCAAAACCTTAACCCCCCCCCCCCCATGTTATATTGTGTTGGAAGCCATTGAGAGAAACAGTCTCAAATAGATGTTTTTATCTGAACCCCATCAAAAGATCAATGCAGTCCAGCAAGGCCGTGCTTTGCCCTTTCTGCTCTGCAGGCCAGAACGCAGACAGGATGGGTTATCTAAGATAAAAATCTGAAACTCCTCCCTTGGATTCCTTTTATGATCTACACCTTTTCTTATTGGAAAGCATTATAATCTGATTTTCTAGGAAAGCTTTATGTTCTTAGTAAACCAGCAGCCAAGGAGTTAACAGTTTTTCTCCAAGTCAAAAAAAAAAAAAAAAAAAAAAAAAGCAGAAATGAAGCAAAAAGCTGCGTGGGCTCCGAAACTGTTCCCAGACTACCCAAGGTCAGAAGTAGCCAAAGTCAGACAAACCCTCATCCAGCCTCCCGATAAAGTATAAGACTCATTCCTAGCCTTGAATTTTTTCTCATCCAGCATTATCTTCATGAGAAAATTCTTTGTAAAACCATATACTAATGATGACATAATCCTGTGACTTTGGCTTGGCTGCACAGGTGTGAAACTTCATTGGGCTTCGTGTGAAAAGGGGTTTTGTTGAATACTGTATAAAAATAAATCTCAAGCTCTTTGCTCATTGGTCGGAGCAGCAGCCATGAGCTGACAGACAGACAGTCTCCAGCTTCCTTCTTTCTCACCTAACCTGTCCACTTATCAGATTCCTGGAGCTGTTGGATGGCTTCCATCAATACTTCTATAAAAGACTGATAGGTTTGGGCCGGTGACGCTCCTTTCAAATATCATTTGGTTTCCCCTTTTGTGTTTTTAAATTTGTGTTCTAATGGTTATTTTGTACCACAATGGACCATCCAGTTGAATTTTTTGGGAGAGGGCCATGAGTCTGAGGGGATATGGGCGATGTTCTTGGCTCATCACACTGCTTCCTGCTGAGGGGGGCTGGCATGGATCATCGAGGATACTTTCATGGTCCGGTCTCCATCTACCCACAGGGATTGGACAACATTATGGACCGTTGAACTAGCTACTGAGGTAAATGTAGGAATTGGGTGAAGAGTTTAACATTCTTGTAGTTCTTGTAGATTGTAGATTCAAGAATTCTCCAACTCATGTTCAGCAATTACCCAAATGAATTAACTTACAAGAGGTTCATTGTACTCCAATTGAAAGAAAAACTTGGAGTGGGATACAGTTTCTTAGGTAAGGAGTGGAACATAGTTGATTACTCTGCATATTCTAATTTCAAGGGCTTCAATCACCAAATTTACTTTGCTTTGAGTATAGAAATTTACTTTGAGGACTTTAAAATTAGACTGCCTGCCCTTTGACCCAGCCATACCACTGTTGGGTTAGTACCCCAAAGAGGTAATAAGGAAAAAGACTTGTACAAAATATTCATAGCTGCGCTCTTTGTGGTGGCAAAAAAATTGGAAAATGAGGGTCTTCCCTTCAATTGGGGAATGGCTGAACACATTGTGGTATTTGTTGGTGATGGAATCCTATTGTGCTCAAAGGAATGATGAACTGGAGGAATTCCATGTGAACTGGAAAGACCTCCATGTACTGATGCAGAGTGAAAGGAGCAGAACCAGGAGAACATTGTACACAGAGATGAATACATTATAGCACAATCAAACTTAACAGACTTTGCTACTAACAAACAACAGTGTAATGATCCAAGACAACTCTGAGGGACTTAGGAGAAAGAATGTATCCACATCCAGAGAAAGAACTGTAGGAGTAGAAATACAGAAGAAAAACAAGTGCTTGATCACATGGTTCAATGAAGATATGATTGGGGATGTAGACTCTAAGTGATTAAGCTAGTGCAAATATTAATATGAAAATAGGTCTTGATCAATAACACATGTAAAACACAGTTGAATTGCTCATTGGCAATGGGAGGAGTAAGGAAGGAGGGGAGGAAAAGAATACAAATTATATAACCATGGAAAAATATTCTAAATTAATTAAAGAAATCCTTAAAAAAGAAAGGATTATAACACTGTTTGCCTTCAGGTAAGAGTCAAGAGTTATTCATCAGTCATGCAGTAACAATTGTACTTCACAGTATCTTGTCTTTCCTCTTGAATGGTGGATTATCAATATACTGTTCAAAGCTCCATCAGACAACTACATCTGAATTCAAAACTCAAAAATAATATTAGTTGCAATCTCAAAAGCTTTTACTTCAAGCAGCGAATCTCACCAATTGAAACTGAAAATTTTCCAGAATTCACATACACAACAAAGAGATTTGATTTCATAGTTTTTACTTGATTCTCTTCTCTTCTTCTTAAATTAGAGCTCATCCTAGTATAAAGACCAATTATTAGAAATCATTGCCATATTATAAACAGATTTGTGCATGTTCAGTCATCCAATTCTATTGTTTAGAATTTTCAGTATTTTTCCAGTTCTTTCTAAGTTTCACCCACTCACTGACAATGCTTAAACTAACTGGCATTTCTTCCCAATTCACAAGTCTTTTCCCCTTTTCATTGAGTCAGATAAAGGGTTAATGATTTTGCTGGGAGTTAAATCTCCACTTATATTATTACCTGGATTAATGATGGCCTCAACTCCCAGTTATTTCTATACTAAGAGTAAAGGAAAATGCTTAATTGTTTTCTCTTGGTTGCAAAGCTTTCATAACATACTTTTCACTCTTGGTTGGTCACAGAGCTTGCTGTTCACTTTTCCTCTGCAGCCAAGAGGCTGTCTTGTTCTTAATTGTCTTCTAATGTCTGCATACAAGCTTCAGGGCTCCAGTGTTGATCTGTAGGACTACTTACTACTGTCTTCACTTTCTCAACTCTGTAAGGAGGAATCAAGGTGCCTCTGGCTACTGTTAACTGCTGCTATAAGCTGTGGTCCATCTCTGTGCTTTCTGAGGCTTTGTGCAATGTCCTTTATGGAAACCGAAAGGATTAGTACAATAGCAATAGATAACATTGATCAGAATTTGAATTCCCTTGTGTGCAGGCAACTTTTTCCCACTGTTCTTCTGACCAAAAATGGGTCCCTTCAAGAAATGTGTTTCCTAAGCTCTTTGTAGAAACATTTTGGTGATATTCTCGCTAAGAACTAATTTCTAAAATCCAAGATCCAAACTTCAATTGTGTTCATGTAAAGTTGTGAGTTCCCTGATTTAACCTCGTCTTTTTGTTTTACACAGAAGGCTGCTGGCCCATTCTGGTTACCCTTATCAGAGGTCTTGACTGAAAGGATTTCATCTCAAGGTTCACCTCCTTATTGGAGTGAGCCTGGGGGCCTCGTCTCCGGAATTCTAATAAAATTTTTTACATAACTAGATAGGAGATTCATATACTTTACGGCAAGTAAGATTGAATGCTTTGATGTTTAAATTTAAGCTGCCATGAACCTTCTCCCTTTGCTTGGGCCAGGAAAAGGGTGACAACTTTTTAGACAGTTTATAATAGCTTCACATTCCAGTTGCCTGTGTTGCTGGGACATGAGGAAAATATGTGAGGTGCACACTTTCCCCCCACTAATCTGCTGAATTGCTAATCGATAATCCTAAAGAATCCTTACTTGGAGGATTGTATCATCTGAACACTATGTCCTTGCACCTGATTTATTGCAATCACATCACTGGGAGAATCCTATTGAATCTGCACTCGTGGCTTCACAAATTACTTTTCCATGGGTCACGATTGCAAAGAGAAAATTCCTCCACATATATATCATTTTTTAGATTCCTGCTTACTCTTGGCTTTGGCTGCAATGTTATCTTTATGCCGGATGGCAATTTAATCAAGTTGCCAACCAGTATCTATGGGGCTCTTAGGTTATTTCTCTAAAGTTCATGTAAAGGAACTTATCAATTACGTCCCAACACTTAGTTCATTCGGTCATTTGGGACGTGGAATATTCAGCTTAAAATTCCATAGCTCAAACAAGCCGTTTGATTTTCAGGGCTGATAACTCTCGTCTGCTTAAATATCTCTCTCAAATCTCAGAAGTACACAGTTAAGGATATTCGTCTTTAAATTTTATCGTACAATGGTTACCAATTTTGTAGTCATTCTTATTTGCTGTTTTGCTGTATTTGTCCCTGAATTTCAGTGTAAAAGCATTGTAGACACTCCTCCTCCCCATTGTTTGAGGAAGGGGTTAATAAGTTTGTAGGAAGTTCTAAGTCTTCAGCAATATTATCTCAAAGGTGCCTTGCTTGTGATTTATCTTGGCTTCATCTCCTAGTAAGTGTATATTACTTGGGAAATGAGGAAAAAATATCTTTTTCTTAGCAATAACCCTGTTTTTCTATTCCTTTTTTACAACCTACATTACTATACTTATAAAATGTGGGTGCTTTAACCTTGAAATTAAATTTCTCTCAATGGACATTAACTTAAACTTTTGTTTCGGGACGCCTCAGAACGTTTCTGCCTAATGGATGAAATTTCACCAGTCGTATTCGGATCTGCTTTGTTGTAGCTATTTTGCACTAGATTTTTCACTCTTCGGCTCCTCCGTTACTCCTACCTCATCTGGCTTCTCCTCTTTGCCCTTGTAACAACAGAGGAGAGGCAACTCCACTTAACTGCATATAATCAATAGTCTTATTCCAAGTCCTTTTGGATTTCTGGACTCATCAAATTCTTCTTGTCAATCGCATTGTTTACACACACCGTTTGCATATCACATTTCTACATCCAGCCTTGTCCTTTACAGGGGAAAATTTGATTTTCTTTACAGTACAACTGCCTGCATACATTGATTATACACATAATCACATTCTAACAAATTGTATTTAAATGCACGTGAGCCCTTAGACCACACTGCACATACTTTGAAAGCAATTTTTGTATCCTAATCAAGTACGATGCTGTTGAAAATTCCATTTTTGTAACATTCCAAATTCTTAATGTTGTTGTGGGGTTACCACCGGGTGTCGTGGGGTGTAATGGTGAACCCCTGGGTTTCGGGAAGGATACCTTTTGCAAGAATGCGAGACTCTGAAACTTAGCTTAAAAAAATAAAGAGAAATTTACTCATTTGGAAAGTAATGTTGAGAATGGCCAGGAGAATAGCAAGGAAGGTGGAACAGCAAGATGGGCAGCTGTTCCTTGGGAGGACAGCATGCATGGAAAAGCTGTCCCTCCCGGTGACATCAATTCTGGGGATTTTATACTCTTTACAACAGTGGAGAAGTGACTCTAGTGTGGTAAACACTCAGGCATTCGGTGGCGGTTTTGGTCATCTGACCAGGTCTGCCTGAAGACGTAGGGGGTGACCCTCATAGTTCAGAGGACAGATGGATGTCTGAGATACAACTTGATGATATCAAGGAGGCGTGTCTCTCTGTCCCTCTAAAGGACGATCTGAGGAGGAGAATCCTCTCAGGGTCTTAGAGGAGTTATCAGATGTCTTGAGTTAGGAGTCACAAGGACAGAAGGGAACGAAAGAAGCTCCCTGCTTATAGTTTGCCTGAAACATTTCTATAGCTTGGGGTGTGCGATGCCCATGACAATATCAACATAGTTTCACTTGTTGCTAGTGTTGACAGTACATGCATAAAAATAATATCCTAATTGAAAACCCAGAGTTTGGGTGGTACAAAAAGTTCTCCATATTACATTATAGCTTTTTCTAAATGGATTTCACACTTATATTACAGATCTTATGTTTACTACGTCCCCAGTAGAGCTCTGTAAAATAAAAGTTCCCTTTCTGCTATCTGAGAGGCTGTTAATTACATTTAGTTAATTCTCAAATTCAGTTTAACAAGCATTTTCGGTAAGTCTAATCATTCAAATCTGTGACTATGATATATTGCAAGTCCTAATGAGAATAAACAATTCTCTCACTATAAGTTTTGTACATTCTTAAATTTAGCTAAAATTTTATTTTTAACTGATAGCCAATTATCACAATGAGTGAAATCACACTTGTACCATCAGTACATATCCAAGTTGTTAGCAACTCTCCAAAGTTATATATATTGCAAGAAGCCATCAAGCTCATGACATTTAGCTCAGCTCGTCACAAGTTATGAAACCTGCACAACAGGTGTCATAAGGATGGGCATTCCACTCAGTTTCCCCTATGTGACTCTTTTCTCACTAGCATTCCCTTTTATTGGAATTATTGTAATCAATATCCTTACTCAGCTCCAGGGAAACACAGAAAAACAATACAAGCTAATAGCAGAGATAGCAGAGCCTACAGGCCCCCTATGAAAAAAAAAAAAAAAAAAAGCTGACCAGAGCAATCTTTATGATGCCTGGCTCTGGCTGAAACCCTGATTACTCTCATTCATCTCAGTCATGTTGCTGATGCTGTCCTGCCTCTGAGATTTTCCTGGACCTGTGGGAGTCTTAAGCCAGCCCCTGCAATATATCAATATTTAAAATTAAGTCTAAGTGAAAATTAAATCAGATTGTGGGATCAAATTATCCCTTTCCTGTCTTTATGATTTCTACCTCTTCTTCCTCGTGGCCAGCAAGGAAGGGAAGGAAAAAATGTTTTAACAGATCTGTTTACCTGCCTCTGCCTTTTTTAGAGCAGAGAGCAAGATTCCTTTTTACACAGTCAATTAAATTACCTGAAAGTTTAGGAGAGCCAAAAATGTCCACCAAAAATATTGTTCTTTGAATTTCCCAAACCATCTCTGGTCTGTCTTCCCCATTTTTCAGGAACAAATGAAGGAGACAGAGACAGAGACAGAGAGACACAGAGAGAGAGAGAGAGATCTTCTATCTGAGGCTTGTTCTCCCAAAATTAAAACATCCCACTACACGCAGATGACATAGAACATAGACTTGCAACACAGACATATAACACACATGGAAAATAGAACATAGACTTGCACTTTCTTCTCCACTAAGGAGTGGATTGTTTCATTCTTTTTTTTTTTAGGTTTTTTTTAAAATTTAAACATTTATTAATATTCATTTTTAACCTGTTTACATGCTTCATGCCCCTACTTTCCCCTTCACCCCCCGCACTCCCCCCACCCATGGCCGACGCACATTTCCACTGGTTGTAACATGTGTCCTTGTTCAGGGCCTATTTCCATATTGTTGTTAGTTGCATTGGTGTGGTCGTTTCGAGTCTACATCCCCAATCATGTCCGCCTCAGCCCATGCATTCAAGCAATTATCTTCTATGTTTCCTCTCCTGCAGTTCTTCCTCTGGATGTGGGTAGCATTCTTTACCATAAATCCCTCAGAGCTGTCTTGTATTGGCATTGCATTGTTGCTGGTACAGAAGTCCATTACATTCGATTTTACCATAGTATATCAGTCTCTGTGTACAATGTTCTTCTGGCTCTGCTCCTTTCGCTCTGCATCAGTTCCTGGAGGTCTTTCCAGTTCGCATGGAATTCCTCCAGTTTATTATTCCTTTTAGCACAATAGTATTCCATCACCAGCATATACCACAGTTTGTTCAGCCATTCCCCAATTGAAGGACATAGCCTCCTTTTCCAGTTCTTTGCCACCACAAAAAGCGCAGCTATAAATATTTTCATATAAGTCTGTTTATCTATGATCTCTTTGGGGTACAAACCCAGCAATGGTATGGCTGGATCAAAGGGCAGGCAGTCTTTTATAGCCCTTTGAGCATAGTTCCAAATTGCCAGCCAGAATGGTTATATCAGTTCACAACTCCACCAGCAATGCATTAATGTCCCAATTTTGCCACATCCCCTCCAGCATTCATTACTCTCCCCTTCTTTCATTTTAGCCATTTTTTTTTTTTTTTTTTTTTTTTTTTTTTTTTTTTTGATTTGCATTTCTCTAATTATTAGAGATTTGGAACACTTTCTCATGTGCTTATTGATACTTTTGATTTCTTTACCTGAAAATTGCCTATTCATGTCTCTTGCCCATTTATCAAGTGGGGAATGGCTTGATTTTTTATACAATTGCTTTAACTCCTTGTATATTTGAGTAATTAGACCCCTATCAGAGTTTTTTTGTTATAAAGATTTTTTCCCAATTTGTTGTTTCCCTTCTGATTTTGACTACATTGTTTTTGTTTGTACAAAAGCTTTTTAGCTTAATATAATCAAAACCATTTAATTTGCATTTTGTAATTTTCTCTAACTCTTGCTTGGTTTTAAAATCTTTCCTTTCCAAGAGATCTGACAGGTATACTATTTTGTGTTCACTTAACTTATTTATAGTTTACCTCTTTATATTCAGGTCATTCACCCATTCTGAATTTATCTTGGTGTAGGGTGTGAGATGTTGATCTAAACCTAATCTCTCCCATATTGTTTTCCAGATGTCCCAGCATTTATTTTTTTTTAATATTCATTTTAAATCCTTAACTTCTGTGTATTAACTCCTTGGTGGAAGAGTGGTAAGGGTGGGCAATGGGGGTCAAGTGACTTGCCCAGGGTCACACAGCTGGGAAGTATCTGAAGTCAGATTTGAACCCAGGACCTCCTGTCTCTAGGCCTGACTCTCAATCTACTGAGCTACCCAGCTGTCCCCTGTTTCATTCTTTAAACAATCCCCTGGTGTTACAAATGATTACTAGAGTATTTTTTTTAACATTTATTAATATTCATTTTTAACATGGTTACATGATTCATGCTCCTCCTTTCCCCTTCGCCCCCCGCACTCCCCCCACCCATGGCCAACGCACATTTCCACTGGTTTTATCATGTGTCCTTGATCAAGACCTATTTCCAAATTGTTGGTGGTTGCATTGGTGTGGTAGTTTCGAGTCCACACCCTCAATCATGTCCACCCCGACCCATGCGTTCAAGCAGTTGTTTTTCTTATATGTCTCCTCTCCTGCAGTCCTTCCTCTGAATGTGGGTAGCGTTCTTTACCATAAATCCCTCAGAATTGTCCTGGGTCACTGCATTGCTGCTGGTACAGAGGTCCATTACATTCAATTTTACCATAGTATATCAGTCTCTGTGTACAATGTTCTTCTGGCTCTGCTCCTTTTGCTCTGCACCTGTTCCTGGAGGTCTCTCCAGTTCGCCTGGAACTCCTCCAGTTTATTATTCCTTTTAGCACAATAGTATTCCATCACCAGTATATACCACAGTTTGTTCAGCCATTCCCCAATTGAAGGACATACCCTCCTTTTACAATTTGTTGCCACCACAAAAAGCGCGGCTATAAATATTTTCGTACAAGTCTGTTTATCTATGATCTCTTTGGGGTACAAACCCAGCAATGGTATGGCTGGATCAAGGGGCAGGCATTACCTTATAACCCTTTGAGCATGATTCCGTTCTGGATCAGTTCACAGCTCCACCAGCAATGCATTAATGTCCCAATTTTGCCACATCCCCTCCAACATTCATTACTCTCCCCTTCTTTCATTTTAGCCAATATGCTAGGTGTGAGGTGATACCTCAGAGTTGTGTAAAAGTGAAATTTGGGAGATGTCATCTAAAAGTATATATATTTTCTATGGACACGTGGAAATTATCAAACTACATTTCCCATGGTCCAACGGGTTTCCATTTCCGGTTTTTTGGGCGTGGGGACGCCTATCTCTCCACGCAGAAAAGAGTTTAAATCTCCTGGGTTAGGGGGGAGTGGTCTCTTGGCCAGCAGATTCAGGAGGAGACAGGAGACAATAATGGTGAGGGCGGCGGTTTTGAATTCTTATAAGCTTGTGGTCTAATAACTTTATCAGCATGGCTTTAATTAAAATACTAATATATATATTTATAGCAGCCTTTATTATTTTTGATCCTTATAGTTGTTTTGATTTGCATTTCTCTAATTATTAGAGATTTGGAACACTTTCTCATGTGCTTATTGATACTTTTGATTTCTTTACCTGAAAATTGCCTATTCATGTCTCTTGCCCATTTATCAAGTGGGGAATGGCTTGATTTTTTATACAATTGCTTTAACTCCTTGTATATTTGAGTAATTAGACCCCTGTCAGGGTTTTTCATTATAAAGATTTTTTCCCAATTTGTTGTTTCCCTTCTGATTTTGGCTACATTGTTTTTGTTTGTACAAAAACTTTTTAGTTTAATATAATCAAAACCATTTAATTTACATTTTGTAATTTTCTCTAACTCTTGCTTGGTTTTAAAGTCTTTCCTTTCCCA
>NC_058133.1:522672551-522690591 GCF_016433145.1 Gracilinanus agilis
CTATAATAGTGAATATTATAATAGTGAATAGAGTTCACTACAGAGAATTATACATAACATTTCTCTACATAGGAATACAGATAATTAGATCTCACTGAGGCCCTTAAAAAGGCAAATTTAAAAAAATGAGTTTTCTTTCTTTCCCCTCTGTTTCTTATTTACCTTTTCACGTTTCTCTAGATTTTTGTGGTTGGATATCAAACTTTCCATTTAGCCCTGGTCTTTTCTGTGCAAATACCTGGAATTCTTCAATTTTGTTGAATGCCCATACTTTCCCCTGGAAATATATAGTCAATTTTGATGGGTAGTTGATCCGTGGTTGCAGGCCCATCTCTCTTGCCTTTCTGAATATCGTATTCCAAGCCTTACGGTCTTTTAGCGTGGAGGCTGCCAGATCCTGTGTGATCCTGATTGGTGCTCCTTGATATTTGAATTGTCTCTTTCTGGCTTCTTGTAAGATTTTTTCTTTTGCTTGGAAACTCTTGAATTTGGCAATTACATTTCTGGGTGTTTTCTTATCTGGATCGAATGTCGCAGGTGTTCTATGAATCCTTTCAATGTCTATATTGCCCTCTTGTTGTAGGACTTCAGGGCAATTTTGCTGAATTATTTCTGTTAGTATAGAGTCCAGGTTTCTATTAATTTCTGGTTTTTCTGGAAGACCAATTATTCTCAAATTGTCTCTTCTAGACCGGTTTTCTTGGTCTGTCACTCTCTCATTGAGATATTTCATGTTTCCTTCTATTTTTTCAGTCTTTTGACTTTGTTTTATTTGTTCTTGTTGTCTTGAGAGATCATTAGCTTCTAATTGCTCAATTCTAGCCTTTAAGGATTGGTTTTCGGCTATAATCTTTCGGTTTTCGGCTATGATCTTTTGGTTTTTGGCCATAATCTTCTGGTATTCCTTTTCAATCTGGTGTTCAATTTGCTTATCAGTTCATTTGGTTTCTGAGCCTCACTTTCCAATTGCAAGATTTTACCTTTTAAACAGTTATTTTCTTGCCAGATCTCTTCCATTTTCCTCAAAATCTCAGTTTTGAACTCTTCCATAGCTTGTGAGGAGTTTTCCTTATTTGAGGAGGGTCCGGATGCTTGTTTGTTCTCTTCCTCTGTTTGCTTGGTTGTCTGGATTTTCTCTGTGTAAAAGTTGTCGAGTGTTAAAGACTTCTTTTTCTTGTTGTTAATCTTTCTCTTCTCAACTTCCTGAGACTGGGTAGCCATCGTTAGACCAGCAGCTTCTCAGGTTTATCCTCGCGCTCAGGGTCTGTCTGCGGTCTTTTGGCTCCTGAGGTCTGAGTTCTGTTTTTTTCCAAGGTGAAGCCCCCTGGTGGAACCCCTTGCTTGATCCTCTGCAGGAGGTTTCTTTACAAGTCTCAGGGCGCTGCTTCCACGGTCGTATACCCGTCTGCACTGGTTCCCCACTCAGGGTTTCAGAGCTTTAGCTTGTGGCTGTGTCTGCCTCCACCCACGTCTCCGCCCGTGCCTGAGCTCTGAGCCTGCGTTCTGCTCCCGCGCTCAGATTTGTGTGTTTTCTTTAGCTTTTTGGGGTCCTAAATCTTGCTGCTCTCAGGAACAGGCCCCGGAGCTGCCAATGACTCAATGCACCCCAAACTTGTTCTATTTCTTTTTAGCTGGCTTCGGCGCTATAGGTTGTGTGTGTGGAGGGGGTGTGGGTGGGGTGGTTGCTCAGCCCGCGATTTAGTGAGAGCTGTTTCACCCCTTTATAGCATGGAAATGCCTCGATTCCAAGTACCTTCCAAGCTGTGCCCTGTTGTGGGGTTCCTCCGTTCGTCTGGATTGTTTTTATGTCCCCTTGAGGAGTTTTGTGTGTTTCAGTCAGGAGAGGTTAAGAGCTGCTTCTTACTCTCCCGCCATCTTAACCCGGAAGCCTAGAGTGTTTTTTTTTCTACATGTGAGTTACATTCTGCACAATTGTTTCACTTAGAATTCTTTCTTCTGCTTCTTAGGTTAACTTAAAAAAAAAGAAAAACCAACTTTTTACATTTCAGGAGCTAGTTAATCAGGAAAAGGATTAACTCTTGCAAGGAGTTAGGGTTGACTTTGACAAATCTCAGTTCTAAATTGCTTTTTTTCACACTCTAATGGTCACTGATGTTATTGTCAGAGCCTGAAATCTTTCTAAGTTTACTTCCCTCATACATACTTTCTTACTTTGAGCAGAATTCATCATCAAAGAATAGAGGAGAGTGGAGCTGCAGACTCTGCTCCATATTCCAGAGGGGGGACTCCATTTGGGGGCAGGGTAAGAAAAGGGTTTTGCCCTTTTTAAACTAGATGCCTCTACGAGAGGAGGAACAGACTTATATTTAGAATTAACCATTATCTTTAGAATTAATCATTAGAATGTAACCATGAGCAGACATCTGTGACATAATCAAGAGATTTTTATAATTTGGTGATGCTAATTTTGGTGCCTCTTGCCTGTAGCATAGATTTCAATACTTATAAAAATTATCTCTCCTTTTGGCTGGCTGTGCCACGTTTTTACTCCTGACTATTCCTCCCTGAACTCTATTTTGTTCCTCTGAGGCATCATTTCTCAGGACCACCAGCCTGACAAATGTTTGGGGGTCCCAAAGGGATAAGGAGAATGAGACAAAAGCTGTGGGGTCAGGAGGACCAAGGCAGCTGATGACTACCAAGGCAAAGTTTATTGAAAGTAGCTTCTACTTTATAGGGAAAGGAAAACAAACTTGGGGTTTATTACAAGCTTTCCACATACATAGTAAAAGGTAATCATAAAGTGGTACAATGCAATCTGTATACCTCACTGAGTCTAGACAATAATTTATATAGGAAGATAAATCAACATGAAACAGTCTAATTTAGATTCCTAAAGAAATGCGTACATCAGTGATTTATAGAGTTGGGGGGTGGGGTGGAGAAAAAGGTGGGGTTTGAGGCTGCAGGTCTCAGGATAAAGGGTGAGTTCTGTGACTAACATCAGCTTGTCTATGGCTTTCAACTTTGCTGAGGGTCCCAGGCTCTACGTCGTACACCAGGGTAGTACCCAGCATGGAAGTAACTACAGAGAGAAAGAGAGATTCCTTCCTCCTTCACCATTCATCTACCTTCCTGGCTCCATATTCGGGATTCACACTGACATGCAGGGGACATCAGACTTGCAGGCAGTTGACAGAGGATGATGTCACATCTACAACACCAGACGGGGGGAGGGTAAGTTTTCTTCACATGCTACTGAATATTTATATCAATAAAGAAGAGAAAAAGCATTTCAATGAATTGGACGTACAACCTAAAAAACTAGAAAAGGAACAAAGTAAAACTCCCCAATTAAAGGCTAAATTGGAAATCCTAAAAATCAAAGGAAAAATTAATGAAATCGAAAGTGAGAGAACTATTGAACTGAAAAATAAGACACAAAGTTGGTTTTATGAGGGGGAAAACAAATAAAATAGAACATTAGTTAATATGATTTTTCAAATAAGGAAAGAAGAAAATAAAAATCCTGCATCAAAAATGAAAAGGTGAATACACTGCCATTGAAAAGGAAATTAAAGCAATCATTAGGAACTATTTTGCCCAATTTATGACAATAAATCTGACAATCTTAGTAAAGTGGATGAATATTTACAAAAATATAAATTGTCCAGATTAACAAAAGAGGGAATAGAATACTTAAATGGGGGGCAGCTGAGAAGCTCAGTGGATTGAGAGCCAGACCTAGAGGCAGGAGGTCCTAGGTTCAAATCTGGACTCAGATACTTTCTAGTTAAATGACCCTGGGCAAGTCACTTCACCCCCATTGCCTAGATTTACCACTCATCTGCCTTGGAACCAATACATAGTATTGATTCTAGGCAGAAGGTAAGGGTTTAAAAAATTAAATAATCCCATTTCAGGAAAAAGAAGTCAAACCATCAAAGAACTCCCTAAGAAAAAGTCTCCAGGTCCAGATGGAGTCACAAGTACATTCTATCAAATGTTTAAAGAACAACTAATCCCAATACCACATGAACTATTTGCCAAATTCTTTTTATGACACAAATATGGTGCTGATACCTAAGTTAGGAAGACCAAAAACAGAGAAAGAAAATTGTAGATCAATTTCCTTAATGAATATCAGTGCTGAAATCTTAAACAGTACTAGCATAGAGAAGACTACAACAGCATATCACAAGGATTATTCACTATTGCCAGGAAGAATTCATGCCAGGAATGCGAGGCTGGTTTAAGATTAGGAAAACTATCAGCATAATTGACCATATCAATAACCAAACCAACAAATCACATGATTATTTCAATAGATGCAGTAAAAGCCTTCCACAAATCACAACACATATTCCTATTAAAAACACTAACAATAAAGGAATAAATGGACCTTTCCTTAAAATAATAAGTAATATCTATAGTTAAGGCCATCAGCAAGTATCATCTGCAATGGCGATAAGTTGGAAACCTTCCCAATAAGATCAAGAATGAAGCAATGATGCTCATTGTTACTATTAATATTGTACTAGAAATTTAGCATTAGCAATAAGAGAAGAAAAAGAAATTGAGGAAATTAAGGTAATCACTGAGGAAACTGAATTAGCACTCTCTGCAGATGACATGATGGTATACTCAGAGAATCCTAGAAAATCAACTAAAATACTCTTTGAAAGAATTAATAACTAGACAAGTTACAGGATACAAAATAAGCTCATACAAATCATCAGTATTTCTATATATTTCCAACCAAGTCAAGCAGCAAGATTTAGAAAGAGAACTTCCATTGAAAATCACTCCAGACAAAATAAAATACCTGGGAATCTACCTACCACAACAAACACAGGAATTATATGAACATAATTACAAAACACTTTTCATACAAATAAAGTTAGATCTAAACAACTGGGGGAAAAAATGAAAATGACAATTCTGCCTAAATTTACTTATTCAGTGCCACACTAATCAGACTACCAAAAATTATTTTATAGAACTAAAAAATATTATCTGGAAGAACAAAAGATCAGGAATATCAAGGGAACTAATGAAAAAAAAGTGAAGTATGGTGCTCTAGCAGTACCAGATCTTACTACTGTAACTTAAAGGATCTTAAGTGGGGTGAACTACCCCACAGAACCCCACAGAACTCCACAGAATCTCAAGAGAGAGGGGCAGTTAGGGCTGTTAAGAATTGGGGTATAAAATCAGCAACCCAGGCTTGAGTGATCCACTCTTGGGGGAAAGAGGGTGCTGGGTGGAAGAAGGAGTAGGATTGCTACTTATCTTTAAGCCTAGTTTATCTGTGACCTGAAGAGCAGGGTGGATTATATCTATTTACCCATATATAGCAATCATTAAGACTGTCTAACCAACACTGATTCTACTTCTGCTGCAGAGAAATCCTGTTAGCAGTGTCTCAGCAAAACCTTAAACATCTACAGACCTTCAATCAAGCCTCTCTTAGCCATTTTGCACTTGATATTATTTGATACAAAGTTACAGTCTAGCTTGTGAAGTAGATAGGGAAAGGAAGTCTCTAATTTGGGCTTTCCCCTCTAGGGGAAGCTGTTCTGACAACACCTGAAGATATTAGACAGATTTTACCTTTTCCCTCTTGCCTAAACATTTATCCTCCATCCCAATCCTTCCAGGTTAATAAACCCTTTTTTAGTTAAGTCTCTGTGTGTGAAGGTCTGTGGTCCAAGCCACATAGGCCAGGATTATACATTACCTAAGCCAAGTCTCCATCTTGGCCAGCGGTTCCCAAACTTTTTTGGCCTACCGCCCCCTTTCCAGAAAAATATTACTTAGCCCCCTGGAAATTAATTTTTTAAAATTTTAATAGCAATTAATAGGAAATATAAATGCACCTGTGGCCATCACTGCCTTCCTGGATTGCTGCAGCACCCACCAGGGGGCGGTGACACCCACTTTGGGAATCACTGATCTTGGCAGACTCTGTGAGCAGCTGAGATTCAGAGACCAAAGAACCTGTTGTGAAGACATCCGAAGGCAATTATCCATCCTGGTTTAGGGAATAAACCTCAAACAGTTGAAGACATCAATTTCTGTGGGATTATCCCCTTTTTGCTAGCAAGCAGAAGCCATTTCTGGTACAGAGTCAATTCTGTTAGATCAATTGTCAGAGCCTTCTAACTGCCAAAGGGGGAGAGGAGGCAGAATTCTATCTATTCACTCCCCTCCCCCTGCTAGAGGTTTGAGTTTCCCCAAAGGCTCTGAGCTTGCTGATACATCATTGCAAACTTGTCTCATCTCTACACTACAAAACAGGAATCATCAAATGATCTGGTCCTGGCTAAGAAATAGAGGGATAGAACAATGGAATAGATTAGGGGTCCATGACCTCAGCAATCTAGTTTTTGATAAACCCAAAGATCCTAGCTTGTGGGATAAAAACTCACTATTCGACTTGAAAAACAGTATGGCCAAAACCAGGCATAGACCAATATCTCACACCCTACACCAAGATAAGGTCAGAATGGGTATATGAATTAAATATAAAGGGTGATATTATGAGTAAATTAGAGGAACAAAGAACAGTTTCCCTGTCAGGTTGATGAAGAAGGGAAGAACTAATGACCAAGCAAGAGAAAGAGAATATTACAAGATGTAAAGTGAATAATTTTGACTATATTAAAATGAAAAGGGTTTGTACAAACAAAACCAATGTAACCAAGAAGAAGAAAGACAACTGAGGAAATTCTTATTACAGAACTTTCTGATAAAGGTCTTACTTATCAAATATATAGATAACAGAGACAGATTAATAAGAATACAAGTCATTCCCCTGTTGACAAATGGTCAAAGGATACAAAGAAGCAATTTCCAGAGGAAGAAATCAAAGTCATCAATAATCATCTGAAAAATGTTCTGAATTCCTCTTGATTAGAGAAATGCAACTTAAAACAATGTTGAGGTACTACCTCACACTTATCAGATTGGCCAACATGATAATAAAGGAAAGTGATGAATGTGGATGGGATGTGGCAAAATTGGGACACTAATGCATTGTTGGTGGAGTTGTGAACTGATCCAAACATTCTGGAGGGCAATTTGGAACTATGCCCAAAGAGCTATAAAATAATGCACACATGTTGATCCAGTAATACTACTATTTGGTGTGAATGACATAGATTAAAAAAAGAGGTGAGGGGGGACAGGACCTAATTGTACAGAAATCTTTGTGGCTGCTCTTTTTGTGGTGGCAAAGAATGGGCAAGGGAAATTGAAGGGATATCTATCAATTGGGGAATGGCTGAACAAATTGTGGTAAATTATGGTGATAGAGTACTATTGTGCTGTAAGAAATGATGAATAGGATGATTTCAGAAAGAGCTGGGAAGACCTACATGATCTGATGCAGAGTGAAATAAGCAGAACCAGAACACTGGACATAGTAACTGCAATATTGGAGAATGGATCAGTTGTGATAGACTTAGTTACTCTCAGCAATACAATGATCCAGGACAATTCTGAGGGACTTATGGCAAGAAATGTTATTTACCTCCAGAAGGAGAACTGTTGCAGTCAGAATTCATATCCAAGCATGCAGTTTTTCACTTAAATTTATTTGGGGTTTTGTTTAGGGGTTTTGGTTTTACGTGATTATTCCATTACAAAAATGAACAATATAGAACTATGTTTTGTGGGATAATACACGTGTGACACAGACTGAATTGCTTGCCAGTTCTGGGAGCAGGGAGGGAGACCATTTGGAATATATAACTTTAGAACATTTACGTGGAAACTTGTTAGTACATGTAATTGGTAAAAAGAAAATATCTTTATAAGAAAATCACAATAATCTCAAAGGATCTTTGCAGGAATTCTGCCCATCTGCCTAGAAGAATCTGGGAGAAGAGATCAGTGGAAACAGTCAGAGGGCCTGGTGAGATGTCCTTGATGTCTGTGATGATGACATCAACAGTCTTTACTTGGTCTCTCACACAGTCCATGAGGAGGGTTATTTCTCTCAGTGGGACACTCCACATGTTATAGAAAGAAGTGACAAAGCCACCATCTCCTCCCTAGCTGACTGACAGGCAGTCCAAGGCAAGCTGGTGGTCCACCCCCCTGGCTCCCAATGTACAGTGTCCTTCAGCAAGTTTCTCCAGGCCTCCAGCAGTGCCGTTATTTGGTCCTGTAGCTGTTCTGGAACTTTCAACTTCCTACAGACTTCTTCCTCTGCAGCAACCTAGGAAAGAAGTCCAGGAACTCTGAGACCTCTCAGGCCATGTTCCACTGCATGCTGGTCACAGTACCTCTCTGGGGGTCTGATGAGTATTGTTGGGGCATCTCTGTAGAAGGGGAGGCTCATACCCGTATTAACTGAGGCAAGTGTCAAATGAAGCAAGATGTAGGATTTCAGTTACAAGGAATCATGCAGTTATTAAATGTGTATTCAAAAGCTGACTAATAAGCAAAGTGCTCATGGACCAGACTTATGGATATATTTCTAATATTTCATATGATTGATTTTTAAAGCCTTAAAAATTAGATGGGGCTCAAATTTTGTGGATCTCAAACCTCTACTATAATCTGCAATCTGGAAGGCTAGCAAGCAATTTTTATAGCTTCTTGGTAATGTCAAAGACCTACACTCAAATCTGAGTGAGATGGTGCTAGTGTTCTGGAGGAAGAAGGACTTTCAAATGAGCCTCTTTCCTGAGGACCTGGCTATCCCATTGTAATTGCCAATATTATGCTAATATTTCTGTTGCGCCACTTGCTTGATTGACATCCCAGCAAACCCCAATCCTAAGAATCCTATAAAAAACCATGCAGTGGGCCAGATTCAGAGCTCCCTGACTCCTGTGCACTGACCTGCTGACACTATGCAAGATTTCTTTCTGTGTGTTCCTTGTCTTTCTGATCCTTCTATGTCTTAATCTGTCTAGCCTACAAACTTAACCCATTACTTTCCAGCCTTCGACTTCCCTCCGTGGGTGATTCAAACCTACAGGCGAATCATTTGTAGAGCTGGTCCTCTACACAAGAAAGGGCTTAGAGGGTGCATGTAGTCCTGGGGTGCTGGGGGTGCTCTTACCCACCATGTCAATGTCACACGTCAAGTTTCTGATAGGGGGGTTTATAATATGATACGACCTTGCACAGGCTGTCCTTGCACTAAAATACATTTCTCTGATTGTGGATAAAGAACAAATGATTCAGAACAAATAAGACTAGTCAATATTGGGGTGCTGTGTGACATGGTAGTTACTTATTCTCAAAGTGAAAGACTATCTCCCCTGCAGCAAGAGCTGCCATTACCTGGGCATTTTTCCTCACTGGATTTTGGTGGGGGCCATGAGGAAAACCCCCAATCCCATTTACCAAACAGCAAGCTTTGACCCAATGATAGCCTTTTCCACATTTAGGACATTTTTGTTTTGGAATATCTTTTCTGCATTCCCTTTTCATATGCCCTGTCCTACCACACTTGTAACACACTCTTCCTTTTTGCTGAGTTGCTGTGAGAACTTGTGCCTGGAACGTGAAATTTCCCACCTCAAAAATTTTCCTGATCATTTCCTCTATAGACACATTGGTAGGCAAAGACAATAAAATTCTTCTACAGTCCTTGTTGCAATTCTGTTTAACCACCTGGTGAATCACTTCTTCTAATCCATGTTTCTAACCTAAAGTTTGTTCTGTGGCTTTCTGTAACCTCCTCAAGAAAGCCAGAAAGGGAGAGGGGAACATATCAGGAGAAATTAACCCCTGAGTTGTCTACATCCTCCAAGTTCTGTCATTTTCCTTTTGTCATAATAGCTAATCTGATAGGTAGGGGGTGGTACCTCAGAGTTGTTTTCATGTGCATTTCTCTAAGAGAGATTTAGAGCTTTTTTTCCCCACATGATTAAGGAGAGCTTTGATTGCTTGGTCTGAAAACAGCCTCTTCATTTCCTTTGACCATTTCTCACTTGGGGAATGACTTGTATTATATATTTGAATCATTTATCTACATATTTGAGGAATGAGACCTTTATTAGAGACTTGTGGTAAAAAATGTTTCCACCATTGTGATTTTTGTACATTACTCTCCATCCTATTTCTTTCCCCTTTTATCCTTTTCTCTCTCCTTTCATTCTGTCCATCCTCAGAAGTACTGAGCTTCTGACAATATCCTCCAATTTGCCCTCCTTTTCTATTTTCCCCCTCCTCTTATCTTCTTCCCTTCTTAGTTTCCTGTAATGTAACAGTTTCCTGTACCCAACTAATTGTGTTTGTTCTTCCTTCAGGTCAATTCCAATGAGAGTAAGGTTCAGGCACTCTCCTCTCCACCTCCCTCCTCTTCCCCTCCACTGTAAAAGCTCTTTCATGCATCTTTTATGTGACATGATTTGCCCCATTCTATTTCTCCCTTCCCTTCTCTCAATGCATTCCTCTCACCCCTAAATTTTATTCTTTTAAATAAGAAGCAAATTTATCTCTCCAGTGTCACCTTTTTAAAAATATCATCTCTCAGTGACCTGAAGGTCAAATACCTCTAAGTAAATTCAGGTTAGACAAGCCCTCAGAGAAAGGAAGTTTAAAGGAACAAGGAACCAAGGAGATAGGACACTAATTCCACAGGCACTGCCCCTCTGGGTGGCCCAGGCAAATTGAAAAACTAGGATTGGTTCCTGAGATGTGATGTGTGAGAGTTAGTGGGTAGAGAAAAGAGCTTCTAAAGGGAGAACCTGCAGGAAGTTGAGGTCTTTGGTGTGGGTGTGGAGGAATTGAGGGTACCCTTGTCAGAGTTTATCTACAGGTCCATTATGGTGGCTGTAAGTGTTAAAATTAATGGTTTGGCTAGATATATGAAAAATATTTTAATAATATTAAATATTATATTAATAAACATACCCATAAATGTTATTAAATAATTATAATAATTTATTATCTTCAGGTTGATCATGAGTTTCACAATTCTACAAGGAGTTATTCAAACTAGCATTTCTTTGTGCAGTTGTGAGATTCTTTGGGGTCTAATGTTGGGAAATTGTGATAGAGAGGTAGAGCCAAGATGGCAGTTATATGGAAAGCTAGAAATACAGATGAATGACTATAAAAATGAACAGGTAGCAAAAGAAACCACCCAAGCACAGAAAATTATTGTGGAGATAAAGAAAAGCAGGTAGAGACTCAGAAGGGACAGTGAAATCAATGCAGCCACATGCAAAACTTCAATAAAAATGGGAATTTGTCTCAGACTCTGAAAGACCTCAAAAAGGAATTAAAAAATAAAATAAGGGGGCAGCTGGGTAGCTCAGTGGATTGAGAGCCAGGCCTAGAGATGGGAAGTCCTGGGTTCAAATCTGGCCTGAGACACTTCCCAGCTGTGTGACCCCGGGCAAGTCACTTGACCCCCTTTGCCTACCCTTACCACTCTTCTGCCTTGGAGCCAATACATAGTATTGACTTCAAGACGGAAGGTAAGGATTTTAAAAATAAAATAAAATAAGAGGGGCAGAAGAAAGATGGGGAAGAGAAATGAAAGTAATGCAAAAAGCAAATAACAGTTTAAAGAGCAAAATTGACCAAATGGAAAAAGAGGCACCAAAATGCAGCAAACAAAAGAGTTTTCTTCAAAGCAGAATGAAGCAAAAAGAAAGGGAGAGGAAATTTAAGGGATTCAATAGTCAAACTGTTTACATTCTTCCATGAAAATATGATATTTATAACTCTTAAAATTTTTATCATTATCAGAGCAGATGGAATAATGACAGAAGGTGTAGGAGAGTAAGCTTTCTACAATGACATGCAAAACCCCCTCAGATTTATGGAACTGGAAAATAATTAAAGACTAAATTTGTTATTTGAAGAAGGAAGGTCAATCAAAGTTGGCAGAGACCTTTTCTTTCTATTATTTTCATAGTTCAGTCTGGGGACCTGCATATTGTCAGTGCTTCCAAAGACAATGATCCAAGGGGAGGTCTGTTTAGTACCCTCCTGGTCAGAGTCCTGCAAGTCACTGGTGCAAATTTGGGTCTGTTGAGGCTTGCTATCTAACTCTGTCTCAGGCTGCTGGGAGATTCTTTTAGCTGCTTGTTCCCTCTGGCTTCATTTTGCTCTTGGTGTGCTAAGCAGATCCTTTTACTGCAGCGTTATATGCAAGGATGATGGTTAGAGTTGAGGCTACACCTTGCTTTGGGGTTCCAAGCCAGAGTCAGTAAGTTTTTGAAATTCATTCAATCCACAGCTCAGGCCCTCTCTTGATTATTACTGTTCTTCTCCCCTGTAAATGGGACCAGGAATCAGATAAGAGCTGACAAAGCTGTGAGCTTGCCCCCATTCCTGCTCCCTGTGCTGGTTCATCTAAGATCTCTTTGTACCCTGGTAATTCCTGTCCTAGTGTTTATTCCCAGTCCCCTTAATGTCCCTGGGCACAGGAATGCCCACTCCCACACTCCCACTGCTGCTGGTGCCTCTGCCAATGTGCTTTAGTCCTGACCAGTAGGAACGCCTGTTAATGGTATTGCTGAGTCTAAGGGGAGATCGCATTTTATAGCTTTTAGGTCATAGATCCAAATTACTCTCCACAATGTTTGAATCTGTTTGCAATCTGGCCAACAGTGCATTAGTATCTCATTTCTTCCACCTCCCCTTCACATTTTCTCAATTTCCTTTTCTGTCACAATAGCCAATCTGATAGGTGTGGGGTAGAACCTCAGGGTTATTTTCATTTTCATTTCTCTCTTTAAGAGGGATTTAGATCCCTTCTGATTAGGGATTCTGAGATACTACCTGTGATAATTCGATTGAACTTACACTGCCCATCTTTAGATTTAATCGCCAAAGGTGAGAACACCTCTAATTCTGGGAGGTCCTAACCCACGTGTGCTAGAGTGGGTAATGAATCAGAATCAACCGACCACCCCCTACTCTTTCTATGAGAAAGCCTCTATTGTGATTGGACACGCAGGCTAGGGGAAGGCACTGGAAGTGGCACATGTGACCTCTATAAAAGAGGGAGTTGAGTGAGTGAGGCTTTGGTTTGGTGAAGGGGACCTGAGGGAGCTTTGCTGGTTCGTGACCAACACTGTTCCGTGTGGTGAGTTTAAAGACTGAATCTTCCTGAACTTCTATTAAGAAACTTCCTTTTATAGACTCTGTGAATGAAGTTTGCTCCATTCACCTCCGGGCCTCAGGCCATTTAACCTTCAGCTGAGGGTTAAGATCTACCTGGATTAATTAGTGAGATAGATTCTTATCTCTGTACTTCCTCTCTCTCTTCTTATGTAAATAAATTTCCATAAAAGTCAATTTTGATTTGAGATTATTCTTAGTTGAGGATTGATAATAGTTTAATCCTCTGGCGACCATCTTTAATATACTGAACCCATAAAACCCCTTTTTCACCCTTATATACCTCATGTCTAGCAGTTTGGTCAATAGGACAGTAAAAGAAAATAATAAATGTTGGAGGGAATGTGGCAAAATTGAGACATTAATGCACTGCTAGTGGAGCTACAATTTGATCCAACCATTTTGGAAGGCAATTTGGATTCATGCCCAAAGGGTGTTAAAAGGTTGCGTGTTCTTTGATCCAGCTATACTACCAAAGAGATAATCATGAAAAAAGTTTGTACAAAAATGTTCATAGCTGCACTCTTTGTGGTGGCAAAAAATTAGAAAATGAGGGAGTGTCCCTTGATTGGGAAATAGCTGAACAAATTGTGGTATCTGATGGTGATGGAATACTATTGTGCAATAAGGAATGAGAAACTGATTGGTTTCCATACGAGCTGGAAAGACCTCCATCAACCGATGCAGAGTGAAATGAGCAGAACCAGGAGAACATTGTACACAGAGACAGATACATTGTAGTAAATCAAATGTAACTGACTTTGCTTCTAGTGACAATGCAATGATCCAGGACAATCCTGAGGAACTTAGGAGGAAGAATGCTATCCACCTTGAGAGAAAGAACTGTGGGAGCAGAAATGCAGAAGGAAAATATTTGGCATATCACCTATTTATATTGATATAGGATGTGGGGTTTTGGCTTTAAAAAGATTACTCTATTAAAAAATGAATAACATGGAAATAGGTATTGAGTGATGTTACATGTATAATCCAGTGGAATTACTTGTTGTCTCAATCAAATTTAAAAAGAGGGATTTAGAGCATTTTTTTCACATGACTGAAGAGCTTTATCTGATAAATGCCTGTTTATGTGAGAGATGAGGTCTTTATTAGAGATAAGGGGTAAAAAAAATGTTTTCACCGTTGTCATTACTCTCTATCCAATTTCCCTCTCCTTTTTATCCTTTTCTCTCTCTCCTTTCATTCAGTCATTGTCAAAAGTATTGAGCTTCTGATCACCACAGCCCCCAACTTGCCCTCTTTTCTATCTGCCCTCTCCTCCTATCCCCTCCTACTTTCCTTTAGTATAAGATAGTTTCCTGTACTCAACTGATTGTGTGTTCTTCCCTCTAAGCCAATTCCAGTGGGAGTACTCTCCTTCCTACCTCGCCTCCATGATAAAAGTCCTTCCTGCCCCTTTTATGGGAGATAGTTTGCCCCATTCTATTTATACTTCCCCCCTTCTCCTAATACATTCTTCTTTATCACTTATAAACTTTATTCTAAAAGGTATCACCCCATCCTATTCACATCACACCTTTGCCTTCTGTCTATGCATATCCCTTCTGAGTGTCCTAATAATGACAGAGTCTGTGGGAGTTACAAGAATCATCTTCCCTTGCAGCTATGGGAGTGGGACGACCACCAACTCCAATACATCTTCTTTGGACATTCTTGCAGTATGGCAGAAGCTCCATTAGGCACCAGCTCTTTTATTTCATTCTCATGAGAAAGGGCACTCAGGAGTCAGTGTTACAGCCAAGGGAGGGCAAAGAACATCTGCTTACAGCCCTTTTTTTTTCTCCTGGTCCTTCATGCAGGGATGGTCCCTCCCCTCTTTCTCCATTGGCTGCTCACTAGAGAGTTACAATCTATACATGGAAGCCAACTAATCAGAACATAGACCAGCAATACCGAAATATTCTGAAAGAAACAAGTGGGTCAAACAGATGCCAAACACAACAAGGAACAAAGCCACACCCCATGAGGGAAAGGAATGACTAGATACACTGAATAAACCACTCAGGGGATGTGGCAATGGGTAAAGACAGCTGACAGTTTAACTGTCCACCACACTGGCCAAAGATACCAGGGATGACGAATATCTTAAGGTGGGTTCAAGTGGCTGAGAGGAGGAACAAACAGGAAGTATTTAAACAAGGGTTTAATGGCTTCAAGGTAAGGGAAATGGGTGAGGAAATCTCTAACTCTCAGGGATGGGCCAACCGTCCCAATGGAACTTTAAGAGTTTAGCTGGCTCTTTGCTTCTCTGCTAAGCTAACTTCAGTCAGGCAAGCAGCCCTGCTTGAAGGCTGGAGAGGGCTGGGATATTGGGATTCTCACAACTGCTCCAAGCTGATCCTTTGATGACTTCAGGGCTCAGGGACCAAATCCTTGCTCAGCCAGTAATCCAATGAACACTAGGGAGGGAAGGCTGTCTGCAAGCTGTCCACCAACCGCAGACTTGAAAGCCCTTCTCTCCCGCTGCCTAGGTTATCTTGATAGATGGTCGCTCCAATCTCCTCCAAAATCCCAATAATCCAGAGTCTTGCAGAGTCTTGGCTGGCTGGCTAACAACTCCAGCCTCCTAACTCCAGCTCACTCAAACCTCTCTCTGCACTCCATATTGGAGTGTCCATGGTCCAGCCAAGGGATTTGCTTTGGCCTGCCTGCTACCTCTCTTAAGTTTCTATCCCACTCTATAAATGACCTGTAACAACACCAAATGCTCATTTGGTCGTAGCCAATCAGAGGAGAGCATGTTTTCAATCCGATTTGTCTGCAGAATGTTTTTTCTTCAGCCAATCAGAGGAGGAGAAGGTTATAGACTGCTCTCCAGTCTCACTTCTTAGCTCTCCTGAGGACGTTCTTCCCTGAGAGGAGTCCCTGCGCTCTCGGTTCCCCACAGTATGTAAATATTCTAACCATCCTGGATGTCTTCGGATTTCTCTTCCTGGTTTGCCTTTTCATGCTTCTCTCGAGTCTTGGGGTTGAGAGTCAGATTTTCCATCCAGCTCTGGGCTTCTCATCAGGAAGGTTGGAGTCTTCTGTTTCACTGCATACTCGCTTCCCCCAAAAGGATTATGCTCAGCTTTCCAGCATGCCGCATTCTCGGTGGAAGTCCTGGTCCTTCCTTCGGGAATACCCTATAGTAGGCCCTGCAGCTGTACGGTTCCGACTGTGGCTCCAGGCTACGGGAAGGGCTTCTCCTGGGCTGCTTCTGGCGCTCGCTCGCTGCTGGCCCCGGCAATGCTGGCATCGGGCTCCAGGGTTCCTGGGCGTCAGCTCGGGGGTCTTTCGGGGTTCGGCCTGATTCCTTGCAGGGCTTCGGCTGAGCCCTTTCTTGGATCCCGGCCTTCCGGCAGTGCGCTTGGCCCGGGCATTGCACAGAGCTGCCACGGGCAGGCACTCGGGAAACAGGGCCGTTCCCTGCGCCTGTCTGGCCCGCCATCCTGGGACTGGCCTCCAGGTGGAGATGGACAGAGAGAGGCCCCTGCAGGCCTCACCCTGATACCATCAGGCTGAATGTCTCGGGCATGCGGCCGCTCCCTAAGCCATGAGGGTCTCCAGGCAGACCCGGGCAGGTGACTGAACACCCCCCCCCCCCCAATGGCCAGGTGCTTCCCCCTCCAGAGTCGCGGCCTCACTGCTGTAAAGGGTATAAAAACCCTGAACTGAGGCATTCTGGGAGCACCCCTCCCCCCCCAGGCTGTCCTGCTGGCCATCAATCCCGTCTTTCCCATAAATCTCTCTTTACTGTAAGCTAAGTTTCCGAGTCTCGCGTTCTTGCAGAGGGGATCCCCGCCCGCCCCACGCCACCCCGCGGTAAGCCCAGAGCACGGGCAGCCTCCAGCCTCTCTCCTGGTTCCACACTAGACCTCCCTTTGGGCGGGAGAGAGGAGCCGGGAGGGAGGCGGGATCTGGGGGCACCGCGAGGGCCCAAGCGAGGCGGGAACAAGAGGCGCCCAGCAGGGAGTGCAGGTTCCCGGGGTGAAGAAGTGTCAGAGCAGACAGCGCCAGGGCGGGGACAATGCGGGGAAGCCCCTCCTCCCCTCCCCCATTGGAGCAGAGAGATGGGGCCCCGCCCAGCCGGAGCTCCGCCCTCCTCCACAGCTGGGCCGCGGCTGCAGGGGGCGGGAGGGGGGAGGGGTGACAGGCAGCGCCCCGGGGGATGCCGCAGCGCCGCCTCCCCCTCCCCCTGACAGCAGCCTGAGCCCTAGGAGAGGGGCTCCTGACCGCCACAGGCCCGGGGGGCCTCCTTCCTGGGCTGCGCGATAACCTGGGCGGGAGAAACATGCCGGGATCGCCCGAGACCCCCAGCAGGGGCTCGTCTTCTCCCCGCAGCTCCGAGCTCGCTGCCTCCCGGGGAGCCTGGCCCCGCCCGGAGGGGGAGGAGAAGAGAATCTTTGTGCGGCCACCAAAGTGCTTAAGGCCCGGCACGGCTGGGACCCGAGGAGCCACCGGGAAGGAGGTGGGGCCACGAGGAGGGGGCGGGATATGCCGGACCCCCAGAGGGCCAGCCCGCAGCCAGCAGGGAGCGCGAAGGCCTCTGGGAAGTAGGAAGTCGGGCCCCCTCCGGTCGCACCTCCGGCTCCCCTCCGAGCTCCGAGCCGTTTCGCTCTCCAGCCCCCGCCGAGAGTCCCGCCGCCAGCCCGGGGGTAATGAGTTTGGGGAATTCTGGGAAGGGGCGGCTGTACCTGAGCCTGCAGGCCCGAAGTGGGAGGAGCTCCGAGGGAGATGGGGAGGGAGCGAGGGAGGGGCCGGAGCGGCCGAGCCGGAGCACCCAGCCGGGAGGACCCGGTGTGGGCGGGGGCGGGGCCTCCTGTGGTAGCCTTTGGGGGGAGGGGCCGACTCCCGCCCCGAAGTCTCGAGCATCCCGGGCTGCCCTGCGGCTCCGGAGCTGGGCAGAGCCGGGTCCCGCCATACAGTGTATCCTTGTGGCCGCGCCTGCGGGCTCCCCTCCGGGACCTTCTTCCCC
>NC_058133.1:522699427-522736022 GCF_016433145.1 Gracilinanus agilis
TCCCCTCCACTGCATTAGTTTTGGGAGGTTTTGGGGTGCCTTTTTTTAAACTCACCTTCTGTCTTGGAGTCAATACTGGTAAGTGGTCAGGGCTAGGCAATGGGGTTAAGTGACTTGCCCAGGGTCTCACAGCTGCGAAGTGTCTGTTGGGTGCCTTTTTAAGTGATATAATGTACCACATTTTACCTCTCTCTTCCCTTTTCTCTCAATGCCCCATGATTGTTTTTTCATATCATTCTACACAGTTACTTCCACACCCTGTCAGTGTACACTGTGTCTAACTACTGGGATAACGATCAGATTCTGAGAGTTGCAAATCTCATCCTTCCATGTAGGAATATAAAGAATTTGACCCTCATTGAGTCCCTTCAGTTTTCTCTTTCTTCTTTGCTGAAGAGGTCCGGCCTCTCCAAAAATCCGTTCATGGATCCTAGTCACCCTCCACGGAAGCCAAAGACTGGAAAACAATGGGGAAGGGGTTTTAGGACTAGGGAGGGAGACACCTACAGAACATAACACTCAAGAGACACAGAGAAATCAGCAGGGAGTAGTCTGCCCCTTACTGATTTATTCTACCTTTTTTAACATGGGGTTTTGGGGTATCCACTGAACAAAGGAAGCTCCAAAGGTTCTTAATCACATTCCAGTTCCAATGACAAAGATAAGGCACTGCTGGTAACACCTTTGTTAGGCCAGGAAAGAAGCTCATTTGAAAGTCCTTCCAGACTTGAATCTAATCTCCTTCCCTGAAACCGTGGTTAAAACTTATTCAGATGTTAAGGTGGAGCTGTTGTGATCTCTCTCAGTCTGCCTGCACCTTTCACCACTGCAGGTGCAGCTTTTAGAATGCTAAAAGAAAGTTTCAGTTTTAGTCCAAGCCAGTTTTTAACAGATTAGGGGGATGCAGTAAAATCAGTCATGTGAAAGATTAGAAATATATCCAGATAAGTCTGATCCTTGAACACTTTGCTCGTTGGCATCAGCCTTTGAATACATCTTTAATACCTTCATGATTTGTCATTACTGAAATCCTTCATTTGCCTTTTTATGCTTCTCTTGAATCTTGTATTTGGACATCAGATTTTCTTTTCTTTTTTTTAATTGAAAAATTTCAATCAATTAATTTAGAATATTTTTCCATGGTTACATCATTCATGTTCTCCCCCCCCCCCACCTCATTCCATAGCCAATGAGTAATTCCACTGGGTTTTACATGTGTCATCAATCAAGACCTATTTCCATATTATTGGTATTTGCACTAGAGTGATCTTTTAGAATCTACATCCCCAATCATATCCCCATCGACCCATGTGATCAAGCAGTTATTTTTCTTCTGTGGTTTTACTCCCACAGTTCTTCCTCTGAATGTGGATAATGTTCTTTTTGATAAGACCCTCAGAATTGTCCTCCATCATTGCATTGGTGCTAGTAGCAAAGTCAGTTACATTCGATTGTGCTACAATGTATCAGTCTCTGTGTACAATGTTCTCCTGGTTCTGCTCCTTTCACTCTGCATCAGTTCCTGGGGGTCTCTCCAGTTCACATGGAATTCCTCCAGTTTATTATTCCTTTTAGCACAATAGTATTCCACCCCCATCAGATGCCACAGTGTGTTCAGTCATTCCTCAATCAAAGGACATTCTCTCATTTTCCAATTTTTTGCCACCACTAAGAGTGCGGCTATAAATATTTTTGTACAAGTCTTTTTCCTTATTATCTCTTTAGGGCACAAACTCAGCACTGGTATAGCTAAGTCAAAAAAAAGGTCTTTTAAAGCCCTTTGGGCATACTTCTAAATTTCTATCCAGAATGAACTCCATCAGCAATGCATTAATGTCTCAATTTTGCCACATCCCTCCCACTCAGTACCCCAACCTCTCCCAATGAATAATTCTTCTAATTACTATAATAGTGAATACAATTTTGAGAGGTACAAATAACGTTTTTCCATATAGGACTATAAATAATTTGATCTTTTTGAAGCCCTTAAAGAAGAAAATTAAATTTTTTCTTCTTTCTCCTCTCTTTCTTATTTACCTTTTCATGTTTCTGTTGATGTTTGTGTTTGGATACCAAACTTTCCACTTAGTTCTGGTCTTTGCTTTACAAATACTTGGAAATCTTCTATTTTGGTGAATACCCATACTTTCCCCTGGAAGTATACAGTCAGTTTTCATGGGAAGGTGATCCTTGGTTGTAGACCCAATTCACTTGCCTTTCTGAATATCATGTTCTAAGCCTTGCAGTCTTTTAGTGTGGAGGCTGCCAGATCCTGTGTAATCCTGATTTGTGATCCTTGATATCTGAATTGTCTCTTTCTGGCTTCTTGTAATATTTTCTCCTTAACTTGAAAGCTCTTTAATTTGGTAATTACATTCCTGGGGGTTCTTTTTTGATGATTTAATGTAGAGGGTGATCTATGGGCTCTTTCAATGTCTATTTTCCCCTCTTGTTCAAGAACATCAGGTCAGTTTTCTTGGATAATTTTTTTGTAGTGTTATGTCAAGGTTCCTGCTTGTTTCTGAGTTTTCTGGTAGACCAATGATTCTCAAATTGTCCCCTCTAGGCCAGTTTTCTTGGTCAGTCATTTTCTCACTGAGATATTTCATATTTCCTTCTATTTTATCAGTCTTTTGTCTTTGCTTTATTAATTCTTGCTGTCTTGTGAGATCATTAGCTTCTACTTGCCTAATTCTAGACTTTAAAAACCACTTTTCAGCTATAATCTTATGATTTTCCTTTTCGGTCTTGTCTATCCTGCTTTTCATGGCTTCCAGCAGGACATTTCTGGTCTTCAATTTCCTTATTTCATTTGATTTCTGGAATTCAATTTCCAAGTGTGAAATTTCCTTTCTTCACCCCATGAAACAGACCCTCTCTTCCAGCCTTTCCTGTTGTTTTCTGTAGGAGAGTTACTTCACTCTGTCCCCTTTTGCTTCTGGGACTCCAGTTACATTCTGTGAGGTGCAATTTGAAGGTTGGTATGAGAGGATTCTCAGGGTGGTTCCAGCTGGCTGTGCTGGTGTGCCACCATTGTGGCTCTGCCTCTAGTTGAACCTTTAAGAGAAGCCAGGGAAGTCTGTCTGCAACCTGATCTGGGAGGAGAGAGAGGCCATTCTAGCCAGGGGGGATGACCAGAGAAAATTCCTGGGAGCCAAGAGATAGAGGTCCCTGTTCTTGGAACATCCTAGCTAGTTTTGCTAGCTTCTGGAGTATGTATCAGGGAAGAAGGTATAAGAGGGCTGCTAGGATAGGAGGAAGATAGGTCATAAGGGGCTTTGGAGGCCAAAGACAATTTGGTATTTAAAAGTTCAGAGATTAAAATTAGGAGCTTGATAAATATAGGAGAGCAGTTTAACCCATTTTTGTTTTAATTGAGAAAAAATAATAAAGCCTGAAAGATAGGAGAGAGACTGACAGAGAGACAAAGAGAGAGAGAGAGGGAGATTTAACTATCTAGCCTAGTACTACCTAAAACCTACCTAAATCATCTTATATCAAACTTTAAACTACCTAAAAACTAACTCGCTTTCTAAACAATGGACAGCTCCCCACCCCCACACTCTCCACAACAGCCAACTGTCATCAGCTCCTGTCAGCAGCCCTCTCCCCTTAGGAGATCTTAGAGCAAAAGGCCCCTCCTCACACATCCAGCTTGATTTGACATCTCACTGTTCAATTGTCCTTCTTCTATCACTTCCTCTCTGAGAGCAGTCTCTATTTCCTTTTCCTGTGGTCTGGTCTCCATGGTAACAGAAGCTCTTCTCTTGGGGCCTGACACTCTGTCCACTGAGCCAGCCAGCTCTTTCCTCAGTTAAGTTAATGCAAGGGATTAAGAATTTTATACTCCTGAGGGCATGGCCCTGGGTGACCCCCTCACCCCATGTATATCCCTGTGGGGCAGCCTCAGGCCTAGGAAGAGGAGGGAGAACCTCTGCCCCTCTGGGTCCTTTCTCCCTCCCCAGCTCAGAGTGTAGAGGCCCAGGGCCTGGCCCAGGAGGGATGAGGCTGAGCCAGATCTGGAGGCAGGAGGGAGATCAGGGCAGCTTTCTTCTCAGATTCAATCAAGAGCAATTGGCCCAGAGAATGAGCCAAAGGCAGTGAGGAAAATGGGCTTTTCTACACTGGGGGAAAGAGGGAAGGGGAGAGAAGAGGAGCATCTGCCCCATGGGCCCCAGACCATCTCTTGCTGCTCAAAAGGACAGAGAAATCAGACATTCCCTGGGCCAAGGGAGGCCTCTCAGGAAGAGTTTTGGCTGGAGCTCCATTCAGGGGGCCATAAAGAGGGGGGAAGGTTTGAGGCGGAGGCAGGACCCTGAGTGGGGAGACGAGGCTGGGAGGAGCTTCACCAGACTCACTGGGGCTACTTTGCTGCCCCTACAGGGAGCCTGGAGTCCAAGGAATGGCCTTTGAGAGGGACAGACTCCCAGGCCAGGTAAGTGCATTCCAGTCCCAGATGGGAGCCCCATCAGCCAGGGAGGCCCTTCCCAGGCTCTGACACAAGATGGGGTGGGAAGCTGCTCCCTCCTTCCTGCTGGGCCATTTCTGTCCCCACATCCAAGGCAGGAGAATCAGCCCTTCCCAGCTCTCTTCTCAGCTTTGGGAGGGATTCCTCGTCCCTTGAGCAGCTCAGACCCCAACAGCTCCCCCCAGGTACAGCTTCCCATGTTGGATTTCTCCCTGGGTACAAGTGAGCACTGAGGATGACCAGTGAGTCCTCCTTCTTTGCTGTCTAAGAATTTTTTGTTCTCTCTGCTTGCCTGACCCCCCCGCCCCCCCCACACACACCAGCCTGTTCCCTCTTGAGTTTTGTCTGGCCCGGCCTGGAGCAGAGCCTGAGGGTGTCCCCTGGTCAGTGCCATCTTCCTCAGACAAGAGATTGTCCTCCTGGTGCTGCTCACTGGCTTCTGCCTCAAAGTCCTCCCAGTCTTCCAGGTCTCTCCGGCTCCTTCCTCTTTCCCACTTCTCAGGCCAAGCCAGCCAGTCTGGAGGAACATCCTAGTCTGTGTCGGCCCTGCGCAGCACACAGAAAGGGAGAAGCCATCAGCCACCCTCCAGGCCCCCCACAGTCTGACCGAGGACACCTGCCAGCAGCCGTGTCCAAACCAGCTCTGTGGGGCCTTGATGGAGGGAGGCATTGTGGGAGGGAAGCTCTCTGGGTTCTGGGGACCACAGAAGTCACTGGTTCCCCAGGGGAGGGTTTAGTTGAGACTTGAAGGAAGCTCAGAGGCCAGAGGGAGGAGGGAGAACCTTCCCTGCAGGGAGACAGACAGCACTTGGAAAGGCCCAGAATCAGAGCATGGAAGGTCTTGGCCAAGGCTCAGCCAGGAGGCCAGTGTCCCTGGGTCAGAGGAGGAGGAAGAGGGAGGTGTGAGGGGAGAGGAAGGGGCTGGAAGGTCAGTATAAGCCTTTGGAGCCTGTCCTGGGAATGGTCAGGGTCCTTCTAGTGACAGCCAGAATCAGGCAGCTGGGGAGGCCCCAGAGAGCTCCCCTGTAGCTTTTTTTTTTTTTAATTTTAAACCCTTAACTTCTGTGTTTTGACTTATAGGTGGAAGAGTGGTAAGGGTAGGCAATGGGGGTCAAGTGACTTGCCCAGGGTCACACAGCTGGGAAGTGTCTGAGGCCGGATTTGAACCTAGGACCTCCCGTCTCTAGGCTTGGCTCTCAATCCACTGAGCTACCCAGCTGCCCCACCCCTGTAGCTTTTGTGTCCCCTCCAGAGTGTGACCTCCCCACTGGCCTTCTGCTGCTGAGCTCCCTGACCCAGAGAGAGTCCCAGGAATTTGGGGGGAGCCCAGGAAGGGCCTCACACAGAAATGGGGCCTTCTTCTCTGAAGGGGAGCTTTAAGTGTTCTTGAGCAGAGCTGTTTGTACCAGAGCCAGGAGCTGGGCATGTCCCCTCTCTCTTTAGTAGAATTCCATCATGGTCCAGTCCTTCCCTTGTTGGACAGGCTGAAGGGAAAGAGGAGAGTTTCTGGAAGGCCTGAGAGTTTTCTTTTTATATATGGGGTAGGGAGGTCCTGAGGGACACATTAAGCATCGAGCTCAATGGCAAAGAATGGGATACACACAGACTGGAGTGCTCTGTGTCCTCCTAAAAGTCTGCTTTCAGCAATCTGCGTAATAGCCGTCTGAGGTTAATGCTCTTATTCTCATTATTTCACAGTTGAGGAAACTGAGTCAAATAGATATTAAGTGACTTTTCAGAGTCATGTAGTATATAAGTGTCTGAGGCGAGATTGGAAGTCAGATCTTCATGAATTTCTTCCATTTTGTAACCACTAAATTGCCATTTTGTGTCCGTCTTCCCACAATCCCCTCCAACACCAATTGTTTCCCTATTTTTTTTTCTTTTTAGCATTTTGCAGAGTATAAGATGAAGCCTCAGCCCTGTTTTGGTTCCAGTTTCTCTTGATTAGTATCAGACCGTTTTCCATGTGGCCGTGAATCCTCGGCATTTCTTTGGAAAACTCTTTGTTCAGATCCTTTGACTGTCTCCTGGAGAATGGCTCTTGATCCTGGACTTACAAATTCTCTTGCTTAGCAGACCCATTTCAGAGAAACTGGATCCCAAAGTTGTTCTCATTCACCCAATTTCTCCTTTATCCTGGGTGCATGAATGTTGTCTGTGCAGAAGTTTTTCAGTTTTAAGTCATCAACCTTTTCCCTTGCTTTGATCATTGCCTCTATCTGGAATTCAGTTAAGAATTTGCGTCCTAAAACTGCAAAGTAAAACAGCTCAGAGGCACCATCTCACAGCTGTGAATTAAGACAGAAAAAGAAAATCAGTTCAGAGATGTGTGAAAACTGGGACACTCATACACTGTTGGTGGAGTTGTGAATTGACCTACTACCATTTGTGGGAGCCATTTGGAACTCTGCCCAAAGGGCTTTGAAACAAATCGTGCATACCCTTTGATCGAGGCACGTGTCCCAAAGACATTATGTAGCAGATCTTTTTGTCATAGTAAAGAATTGGAAATGGAGGGATGTTCCTTAATTGGGAAATGGCCCAACATGTTGTGGTATGTGATTATGATGTCACCCTGTTGGGCTCTGAGAAATAACAAGCAGGATCATTTCAGAGAAACTTGGGAAGACTTCCATGAACTAATGCAAAGTCTGAGCAGAACCAGCAGAACAATTTATAGGATCACAGCAACATTGTTCTAAGGCAATCCCAAAGGACTCGTGATGAGAAAAGCCATCTGCTTCCAGAGAGAGAACTAACTGATGGACTCTGAATTCAGACCAAAACATGTTTCCCTTTTCTTCTTCTTCTTCTTTTTTTTTGGGGGGGGGGCGGGTTGAGATTTCTTCCAGAAGATGACTGATATGATTGCACATGTAAAGTCTGGGTCAGATTGCTCTCTCTCTGGGGGAGGGGGAAGGGAGAGAATGTTAGAAAGTGTTTGTACATGTTATTAGGGAGCAAACGAAATATTCTAAATGCATCTCCCTGTAGCTGTGAGGCATATATGAGCCGTTTCTCTTCTAGAAGGTGTAGAGTATGCTCTGAGCCTCATTTCCTTCCAGGCTGCAATCCAGTCTTCTTAGCAGTTTTTACCAAATAAGGAATTTCCCCCCAAATGGCTTAGAGCCTGAGTTATTGCTGACTCTCCTTTCAGCTGTCCCATTGCTTTCTCTCATTCTCTTATCCCAGTAGCCCAGGCGTAGGAAGCCTGCTGGTTTGTAGTCTAGTCCGAGCTCTGCTAGTGCTGTTC
Source organism: Gracilinanus agilis (assembly GCF_016433145.1). NCBI lineage: Eukaryota > Metazoa > Chordata > Mammalia > Didelphimorphia > Didelphidae > Gracilinanus > Gracilinanus agilis. The sequence continues at coordinate 522,707,152 of NC_058133.1, forward strand.
CCCACTCATCCTGGCTCCTTTTCATCACTTCCCCTGATAGGGTTGACCCTTTGTTTTCCAGATGAGTTTTGTGATGGTTTTATTCGGCCCTCTCAGACGTCCCTTCCTCAATCACGAGGGAACAAATTGCACTTTTTTCCTGGATTTTATTTTTGTATTTAATACTCTGAGAATTCTGTTCAACCCGAAGCCTCTTCTCTGAGTCTCTTTGACTGGAGAAACTTCTGGGGACTAAAGTGTGGAGCTCCCCCTCTCTGAGGAGAGATGCTGAGGCTGACGTGGCTGCTGTTTCCAGAAAGTCTCTATTCCCAGGTTTCCCATAAAGCATGGATTCAGCATTTCCTGTAGGGTGTGTGAAGAAGCTGGGACAGCCCGACCTTGTGCTGATTCCCTCTTGGGAAGGAAGGGAGGGCTTTGGGGCAGCCAGGGGTGAACTGTGGAAACTCTCTCCATCTTGTGACTCCGTCCTGGAGCTGGCTCGGTTCTCTTCTGATCAGCTGTGCGCCTCGTCCAAATTCTGTCCTGTGAATAACATTCAATTGGGAGGAAGCTGGTTATATTGTTTGATCTTAGCCCTGCCTGGCTGGGAAACTGGACCACCCTTACCTGCTCTTCAGAGACCCTCACCGAAGGCCGTGATTAGATGGACCAGAAACACAGTCAGATCCTGAGACTGATGGAAGGACTTTCCTCCTACTTGTATGTCTCAGGCATTCACTGTGTCTTATCTGTGAACTGGGTCCATGTTGGTCAGTCGGTTTCCTTTGATTGTTACAGATATCAGGAAGGAGTGGGAGCCCTTTTCAGGGACCTCCATCTGTTCACTCTTCCCCCTCCCACCTTGGAAAGCCCCTAATGTTGTCTCCAATTAGAATAATATTGGCTTGTTTCCTTTTCATTCATTGATCTTATTGAATTCATCTGTTTGAAGGTATATAAATCACTTTTCCCCAATTTTGAGGTCCATCCCTAAGGCTGGTCCTGATTGGTCAGGTGCTCGGCACACATTGCTTTCATAAATGGACGTGCTCAGAAGATCAGAACTTTGGTTCCTCAGTCCTTTCATCTTTCCCTTGTCTCAGTCAGCCTCTTTATTTTCTTCTACATTTGTCCGGAAATCTGGTCCCTGGTCAAAGCTATCCTAATCCTCCAAGTGCCACATGGACACCCCCAAGCCCCAGCCCAGGTTGTCGCCTCCCAGCACTAAATCTCTCTGGCCTCAGTGTGAGTCCTCAACTCTGTTTACCCATAAGAACATGCCTGAGTGGAACTCGATTACACTTCCAGGGTAAGGCCTTCTTCCTTTCTCCATCTATTCAGGCTTTTCCCCCTCCACCATTCCTCCTGCCCTCTATGCTCTTCTCTTCCTGAGACGACAGAGAGCACCTCCTCAGGCCTCCTCTCAGTCCTGCCTGCAGCCTTTGATGCTGTTGGCCCTCTCTCTCCTCGGCTCTCTCTCTCTCCTAGGTTAGCTCCTGCCTCTCTGATCTCTGATTCTCACTCTTTTCTGGCTCCTCCTCTAGATCCTTTATTAGCTGGCATAAGGTTAGGGTGATGGAGCTCCCCTAGCCCTGTCTTTGGCCCTCTGCCCTTCTCCCTCTGGACTTCTTTACTTGGTGATCTCATCAGCTACCAGGGATGCCATCACCATCTCTGCTGATGAGTCTCAGATCTACATTGTCAGTGCTGACCTCCAGTCCTGCATCTCTCCTCTCCTTACAGGGATTTCACACTAGATGACCAGCAGACATCTTGAGCTCAGTGTGTCCCAACCAGGCATTGTTCTCTCTCCCCTAGACAGAACCCCACCTTCTCTGTAGCTGTGTCTTTCTCATCCCTTAGGCTCAAAGCCTGGGAGCTCCCCTTGACTCCTCCCTGTCCCTTACCCACCTGTCCAATATGGCGCCTTCAGTGTCACCTTTGGAACATCTCTCTAATGCTCCCCTTCTTTCCTGTGTCCCTGCCATCCTCTTGCTGGAGGCCCCCATCACCTGCCTCCTGGACTAGAAAGACAACCTGCTGCTGGCTCTGTGTGCCACAAGGCTCTCCCCACTCCTAGGCCTCCTCCATTTAGTCGCTAGAGTGATTTTCTTACAATGCAGTTCTGATTGTGTCACTCCTTTCCCCATACACCCCCATGGCTCCCTATTCCCTTCAGGATCCTACACAACACATTCTGTTTGGTGTTCAAAGCCCTTCTTTCCAGTCTTCTTATATGTTAGTCCCCAAACTGTATTCTTGGATTCAGGGATAGTGGCCTCCTACATTTCTTCAGCTGCAGGCTTAAAAAAAATTCCTTCTCTTCTGTCTTAGAATTGATGCTCAGCATCTGTTGCAAGGCAGCAGATGGGCTAGACATAGGCAGCTAGCATGAGTGGCTTACCCAAGGTCACATAGGTAGGAAGTCTCTGAGGTCAGATTTGAACCCAGGACCTCCTGTCTCTAGTTCTGATTCTCTATTTCCAGTCACCTAACGGCCCCCAAATGGAAAAGTTGTTTTGTTTTTAACCCATATTTTCCATCTTAGAATGAATTCTAAGATAGAAGAGGGACAAGGGCTGGGCAATCAGGGTTAAATTAAGATATCCAAGATCATGCAGCTAGGAAGTGTTGTAAAAGTTAAAATTTGAAGGGTTGGATTAAAATTATGAGAGTGTGGTCGCCAGGAACTATTACTTGAGTCAGAATGACTTTTTATGGTAGTTTATTTATAAAAGGAGAAAGAGCGAAAGTAAGGAAATCAGAGAGAGAAGATAATTACTCTGGCCTAAAACTAGGCAAGGCTTCAGAGACCTCAGCAAAGGGGTCCCAGAGGTAAGTTAAACAAGGATTTTAGCCACCAGGCCTCCTCCAAGACGAGAGGCCTCTCTGGAGTCTAGTACATCCAGGAAAATGCAGAAAAGGGAAGTCAGTCTTTTTCATTCACCCACGTGGTAGTTCAAAGGGAAAATTCAAAAGCAATTGGAGGTTCTAAGCAGGCACTCCTCCAGGGTCAAGTTGAAGGCCACAGGCCTCCTCACAGGAAGTTCTGGGCATTTTTAAAGATCATTCCTTTCGTCACTTCCTGTGCCTTCCTCCCATGTTACGTGGACCAATTACAGCTAAAGTTTTGCTTAGGACTTCCTAGGGGACAGTCAATCGATTCTGATTCATCACTTGCTGTTGCACAGGTAGGCCACAGAACTCCCCATAATTATGGATAAGTGAGGTATATGCACATTTCTGATGATTAAATCTAAAAATGGGGAGGGGAGAGTTAATCTCATCTTCACAGTGTCTGAAGTCCCATTTGAACCCAGGTCCTTCTGCCTCCAGATTTGGCACTCTATCCTCTATGGGACATGTCTGCCTCTAACTTAGAGGTGTCTTTAATGGCTTTACCACGTGCCTGGAATACTTTTCCTCCACAGTTCAGAACACTGACCCCTTTAAACTTCCTGTAAGTCCCAACTAAAATGGTTCTACAGCAAATCCTTCCCTCATCCCTCTTCATCAGAGTGCCTTCATTCTTTTCATTCTTCCCTGTTTCTCCTAGACAGAGCTTTCTCTGTGTCCATATTTGTCTGTATATTGTCTCCTGCCACCTCGTTCATTGGATTGTAAGCTCCTTGAGGTCGAGGATTGTTTCTTGTCTCTTAGGGAATCCCCAGAGCTTAGCACAGGGCCTGGGGCAGAACATGTACAGAATGGAAAGGGAATGGAACTGAACATTTCTGGTCCTTGAGATGCCCTTGATGTGTCCCCATCTTCTCTGTATGCACCTCCTCTTCTCCCCTGTGGTCCCTCAGTCCAATACAAGAAGCATCCTCCTGGAGCAGATGGGATGCCACAAGATTCTTCCCATGATCCCCCCTCTCTCTTCGTATTCACCTCTAGCCCTAAGGGCTTTCCTCATTCCTCCCTTTATCCATCTGTAGTTTTTAAAGGAAGTCTCTTTCTGCTCTCTCTGATATTCTTCTGCTGCCACTGCTGTCTTCAGTTATTCACTCCTGCTTTTCTGCTACTCGGGGTGATCAAGAAGCAAATGATCTCTTTCTTTCCTTTGGGTTTTCTTTCTAAAAATATTTCAGACTCTTCTTCATTAGGGGACATCTACTGTTCTGTCCAATATTGTCAAGCTCACATTTGCAGGTGTTGGGAGTGAAATTTAACCAAAGAGTGAACTGAGGCAGTTCTCCAAAAAAAAACCAGCAGGGGAAAGATGCTTGTCAATAGAAGGGGCCAGGGATTTGCCTCTATTAATGCACAGAACAAGAATAGACAGGATAACCAATATCATAGGATTGAGAGCAACATGATTGGTTATGTAGCTGGGAGAATCGGGGACACTGTGATTGATTAGAACAATCAATAGTAAGGGGCTAGCAATGACCCAGCCCTCCTTCTCTCCTCAGACAAAGAAGTGATTCCTGTGTGAGAGTACAAGTGCAAGGTCAAGTCCCTGACTTTGGGCAGCAAACCAGGCATCTCTGAGAGATGGGTGAGGGGTGTAGAAATACTAGACCCGACTCCCTGGGGCTTGCCAGAATCTTCCAAGGTTACCTAATACCTTGTAATGAGACTAGAACAGTGATGAATTGCCCAAAAGCTGGAGTTTGCTCTTCACCTATTACAGGTCTTCAGAATATTGAGCCCAGTCAGGAGACAGAGAACCATGACTGGAGCACTTACCAGGCAAAAGCAGTTAATGGTAAATAGGATCCATAAGTAGATGATACAAGGTCAACTGAGCCTTCTCAGAGGATTGATCACTCTGGGCTGCATCCTGAGTTCCAACATTCACTGGAATGTCTTCTTTCATTTCCTGGATTTGGAATCATCTGGTATTATTCCTGTATCCTTTCCATTGCTTTTGAAGGTCTTTCTTCTAAGGGCTTGTAGCACTTTTTTGTTTCTGACTTGAAATGTTCCATGTAACCACTTCTTGGAATTGGCAGCCTTGGGTTGGTTTCTTTCTGAAGGGAATCTGTAAATGCTTTCCATTGCCATTTCATTTTCTGTGGTCCTGAAGTTCTGGCCAGTGCTCTTTGGTTTTTATTGTCATCATTGTGTTCATTTTTTTTACCGGTTGTGTTCTTCTGGGTGGCCTCTGACAGACAACATTAGGTTGTCTGTGTTCCTCCCATCTTTGGGATCAGATGTTTGGCTTTGGAAGTGGGAAGATTTTGTTTTACCTTTGTTGACTTTTCTTCTAGGTTGTCCTTCCTTTCTGTGGATTTCCATTCCAAATCTCTTGTTCTCTGTGTTGTTCTCTCTGGGGAGGCTTGCCATGGCAGGTTCTAGGTTTTCTATTCTCTTCACCCCAAGGTTGTAACAATCTAACAGAGGAAGAGAATAAGCAATAGAGGGATGAAAAGGGTTTTGGGTGGACAGAAGGCGCCCATATGAGGGGAATGTTGGAGAAATTACTCAGAGGAGACCCCAAAAAGTAGATAAAGGTGAGAAACAATATATTCGAGATTCACTTTGTATATGAAAGGAAGTTTGGAGTTCGTGACCTCACCCCCTGGTCATGATGGATGGATGTGGGAGGTATGAGAAGAAAAGATGTTTGGAATAGCATCTGTTGAGTGTAAGTCAAGGAATGAACTAAAGATCAGTTATCAGTCCCTAAAAGGACTGCCTTTCTTTGCTGAGAACCCATATGGTGAATACGCGGCAGTAAAGAAGAAGAACTCAAGAGATCCTAGAGAAAAGAAAAGATTGATAAATTCTTGGGAATCTGAAAAAGCATAAGAGAGAGTCAGGTATTCCTCAATTGTTCAGAAACCAAATCCTAAAATAAAAGATGTAAAATAGATAAACATCTAATTCCAGGAACTTTGGCCAAACACATGTTATGCATAGAGCAGATAGGAAATATAAGTGGCCCCTCCATAGTATCAGGATATTTTCAGATCTGGCTGTCAGATGTAGGCCTCTTTAACTCATTATCTTGACTCTTGTTTTTTGAAGTTTCTAGAATTCCAGGTGTATGTTTACATCATTTCTTCACTTAAGATTAAAATTGATAAAGACTGATATGATAAGGGAAATTAGTAGTTTAATTAAAGCCATGTTGATAGGAATAAAATCATTAGACCACGTGCCTGTAAGAATTCACATTGCCTCAGCCATTTTTACCTTTCGTATCTTCCCGCGCCTAGTAGCTAAGAGGGCGACTTCCTCCTGACCCCGGAGACTTATCCCCTCTCTTACATCATCATACTTCCTGTTTGCCATCAGGAATCATGGGAAATGTAGTTTCAAAGTCTTTCATATGTCCATAGGAAATATATAACATACTTTTAAATGGCATCTTCCCAATTCCAAATATACACTTCCTAATAAAGATAGTGGCAACATTTTTTTCTCATGAATTAGCCCAAACAACACCCCATTTATTTATTTGTTTGTTTGTTGAGCAAAGTAATTCTCCCTTCTCCATCATAGTTATGTTTATTTTGTGTAATGAAGTATAATTAAGGAATATATGCCATATACAAATGAAAGTAATCTTAAAACAAAGGCTTTGGCTGTGACCCGCCCTACCAAGGGGAACTTCCAGCCCTGAATGTCACAACAGACAAGTCTCTTTCACTTGGCTGGAAAGCATCCCAGATCACTCCTTCAAGTCCAGATTGTAACGACCATCTCTTTCGGACCCTCCACTTGTTTTCATCCAGATCCAACTTGATTTCAGACATGCAGAAAACAAACTAAATCTTTTCATTATCTTTGTTCTCTTTGAAGGCATCCCATAGAACTCTCCTTCCCTCTACTACCTTTTCGTCCCCAGCTCCTCCCTGCGTGGCTCTGGCACGTTGATACTCGGGATCCTCACACTGACACTGACTCCCCAGGGCAGGGCGGCAGACATGTGACTCTGTGACAACTTCATCCCACTGCTGGGGCCCTCGAGATCAAAGTTACAATGGAGGTCCCCATGACATTTCCCTTCACACCATAGTTAGAAACTCCTCAGCATTGTTCCAGAGCATCCTAGAGCTGCTTCTCTCAAGCCTCCATTAGGCTCTTTAAGACTCAGCTTCTAGTGCTGGCTCTGACACTGACAAAGGGCGGGACCTTTGGGCCCCTCCCTTCTCTGTGTATCAGTTTCCTCCTGTAATTGACCAGAGGTGGGCTCTTCATTGTGATGTAACTTTCAGCCCTCTGTGCCCTGCCTTGGGCTGCTCTAGGAGGTGGTGACATTCAAGGATGTGGCTGTGGACTTCACGTGGGAGGAGTGGCGCCTCTTGTCCCCTCCCCAGAAGGAGCTGTATAAGGAGGTGATGCTGGAGAATGCCCAGAACCTGTTCTCTGTGGGTAAGGAGCCTCTCCCTGCTGCCCGAGTCTGCCATCCAAGGGAATATGGCCCACAGCAGAAGGCAGGGTAGGGGGAAGTTTTTAGTCATAAGGAAGAGATGAGGGCTCCTATGCTGAGTCCAAGGTCCAGGGCCCTTCTGCTGCCTGGTTCTCCTATAAAAGGACTTTGCATTATGTAATGGGACCTTGGTGGTTCCCTTTGGTGTTCTTGAAGTTTGAGATCAAATCTGTGTGGAATAATCTCAGCTGTTGAAGTAATCTGAGAGATGATTCCATATCACCTCTGCCTGGCTCGGAATTGTGTCTCCAAAACCCATCTGAGAAAACTTTTAGGTTGGGTTTTCCACCCACCCTCTTCCTCTCCAGAGTGAATCTATTCTTTGGCATCTTTTTCTCTAGTTCATACCTTCTAGGTGTCTCCAGCAGAGCAGGGTTGTCATTAGTCTCCCCTCCAACAGTACTTGGTGAGAAAGGGAGGGAAGGGAAGAAGCCTTTGTAACGACCTACTCTTGGCCAAGTGCTCAGCCAAGGGTTTTCTTTGTAATATTATAGCACTTCTTCCTCATGTTCATCTTCCTAATTTAGTGACAGAATTATCCCCATTTTACAGTTGAGGAAATAGGAAATCGATTAAGTGGCTTGATCTGGAGCACACATGTAGAAGCTGCTTGGGGCCAGATTTAAACTGAGACCTTCCTGCCTCTCAGCTCAGGTCCCTGTCCACTCCCCTTCTAGCTGCCAGGTAATAAAAAAAACTATTGACTGAGTTCAGCCTTCTCTACAAAAAATGCACCAGAACCAACTGTTCTGGTTCTAGATTGATTACCTGACCTCCAAACCCCTCCTCTGCCCACACTAAATGCTATGGAGACTCTCCTCCAGGAGGCCCCAGAAGCCTCCCACAGGCCCTACTTGCACCCCTATGTCATTATCAGGATGAATGGACTGGCTGAGAGACAGCATTGGCCCAATGAGGATTGTTGAGTTCCCCAGGAGAAGAGGCAGAGACTCCCCAAGAGAATAGTCCCTAAGGCTCATAGAGGTGTCAGGGAGGGAGGAGCAGGCAGGATGACGGGACAAAAGCCAATTCCTCGAGGTCCCTGTGTCTGGGACTTCAGACTGATCCAGAACACTGACCTTCACATCTAGTTTGGGATTTTAGGAGTTTCTGGCAGAATAGACCAGAAAAAGATGCAGGGAGAGCAGTTGCTCATTCCAGGTCCCCCAGCAGGGTAACAGGCACGTCCTACCCTGGGCTCCTGCATTACAGACACTGAGAGGGGAGGGCAGACTCCTGTGGGAACCCCATGGAGAGAGTCTCTGAGTGGAGTCACTGGACTCCTCCACCTTTCCCTCAGGAGCACTCGATGATGAGCATCTCTCCATCCTCTGATTGAATCCCTATGCCCAGGGCTTCCAGCTCCCCGAGAAGATGTGATCTCTTATTTGGAGCAGAGGGAAGCTCCATGGATGCTGGAGCAAGAAAGCATGAGAAGCTGCTGCCCAGGTGAGTGAGGGGGAAAGAGGTATGTGAGAGCTGGGCTAACCAGAGGCTTCTGTGTGCTCTGATGAAACCAGGGCTAGATTTGGGGTACAGGAGGACCTGACTTGGAATTCTTTTTCAGAGGTTTTATCAGGGGTTCCCTGGGCAAGTCACGGCACCCCTGAGCCTCAGTTTCCTCATCTATAAGATGAGACTGTTGGACTCCATTTCCTGTCAGTTCCCTTCAGGGGATTAGTCTGTGACCCTCTAAGAAGTCATTTTTTGGGATTTCTAACAGTTAAAAATTAGATCCTACAGATTGAAGTGCCTGGAAGTCTCCTATAGGTGTCAGAAGGGGTTAACTTAACCCCTCTGAGATCTTTATTATCCAGAAACATGTCTGAGTGCTTGCTCTGTGCTGGGTCCTGGAATAAGTTATAGGGGATATAAAGAGATGCAGTGGACATCCCCTGCCCTCATGGAGCTCACCAGCTGTTGGACCAGACAGCATGCTCACAATTCAGTAGAAGCCCTTTAGGTACTAAATCCAGTGCAATGAGTCAAGAGAAGGAAGGCTTTAAAGAGAAGAAAATTATGGAAGATGGGCTTCAGCTTGGGCTCCAGGAAAGCCAGATTGAGGATAGTAAGGCCAAAGTATAGCAGAGAATACAAGGCCAAAGCATTGGCACAACTCACTGCAAATGACCATCTCTAGCAGTTTAGCTCTGATCCCAAGGACAGACGTTGGACAGTATCTCAGGGGGAGGAAGACAGCAAGTGAGAGTGTTTGCAGCATCGGGGAGGAATGGTCTTTTGGTTCCCAAAGGGAAAGAGTCATTTGTCCATTAGTGTTGGAAACACTGGAAATGAAGGAACCATGGGGGCCTTGCAGGGTTTAGATGAGGGAGTGGAATAGGATCCTTTGCACATGGAAAGGGATTTTCTTTAGCCAGCAGAAGAATGACCTTTTCCTCTGATCCTGAGGCCAAAAAGGAAAAGGAGGCAGCTGAGCTGGAAGAGATGTGGAGGATAGGAGAGCTCTGCAGAGAGGTTCAGCTTTTGTTCAGTGAAATAGGAGGCCAAGTTCTCAGCTCAGAAGGAGAGGCAGGGGGTGGGAAGAAGCCATATAGGAGAGCTGGGGACCAGATGAATCTTTCGAAGGCTGCTGTGGTGTGTGGCAAAGGGAATCCATGAGGGAGACGTCACAGGATTGCCTTGCCTTGGTGAGGACCCAGCTGAGGACAGGGAGCCTCAATGTAGAGTGGAGCCAGGCAGCTGGTTTCTGGATTTTCCTCCTCTCCATTAACCTGCAGCCCATGAGCAGGAGTGAAGAGGGCTGCCTTACCTGAAAGGGATCCAAGGCTAAGCTTTCCCATAATCCTCAGCTCCAGGCCCTTTCCTGGTCTCTGGGGCTCAGTCTTTGTCCTGTTCTTGGACAATCAGGTGACCACAGCACCTCAGTTTAGGGAGATGAGAGCCTGGAGAGGAACCACTGGGATGTCCAGGATTGAGTCTGCTCCGGTTCCAGCAGAGTTACTGTTGACTCCTGAGAAATGAGGGCCAGAGAGAGACAGAGACAGGCCTGAGGCCAGAGCAGGCCTTTGCCTGCCAGGAGAGAGACCAGAATGCCCGGATCCTGGTAGAGCTCCAGCCTGACACAAGCCCTGGGCCCAGCCAGTAAACATGGAATAAATATAAAATAGGTTCTAGGAACTGCGCCAAGCCCTGAGGATACAAAGGAAGGACAACCCCAGTCTGGGCTGTCCTGGAGCTCACAATCTAGGAGCCCAACAAGGAGATGGTTTAGAAAGAAGCAACAGATCCTGAATCTCCCTCTGAGATGATCCAGGGCACAAAGAATGTTGGGGAATAGAAATGGATATAATTCAACAGGAAAATAAAGAAATAGAGGAACAAGAATATTAAGAAGAAAAGCAATCAAAGCAAAATTATAATGAAAAAACAAGCTCCCATTTGGTCATACCCCCTACTATGTGTCCTATGCTTTATATTTTCTCATTTTATCCTCATAGGAAACCTCTAAGTTAATCGATATTATGATGTCTGACTTTATAGTTGAGGAGCCTGAGACAGAGCTTCTGTGAATTGCCCAGAGTTAAAAGTACTAGCAAGTTTCATAGGTAGAATTAGAATGCACCACCCACCTCTGTGGGGATTTGTAAGAAGAAGATCATGAAATGCCAGCATCTATATGAGGTAGAAAATAGAAAGAGCATTTCTTGTTGAAGGGTGAAAATACTTTTTTGGTTTTAGCTCTCTAACTAGTCAACAAAAAGAATTGCCACCTACCAGGTGAAAGATGTGTTTTTCCATTGACTTAAGACAAATAGTGTATTAAATGATAAATGTACTTGGAGATTAATGCCATATATCACTTTTTTAAACAAAGTTTATCTGCAAAACCACCTTTTTCAATTTTTTTTAAATTTTAAAATATTTTTCCATGGTTCCATGATTTATTTTCTCTCCCTCCCTGCTCCCACAGCTGATAATCAATTCCACTGGATTATACATGTGTTATCCCTTGATACCTTTTCCATATTGATGATGTGCAGAAGGGTAAACCAAATTGCCTTGAAGCAACAGTGGACTGGTTCTAATTTTACAAAGTGCTGGATGGGAAGCCAGAAAATACATTTGCTTTGAATGGAGAGTTTAAAGACAAGGATTTTACTCATCAAGTTATTGAATCTACCCACAAATGCTGGAAAGCTTTGCTTAATAAAGAAGTTGATCAAGGAGGTATAAAATGTGTCAACGTGGAGATAAGAGGTAGCCCTTTCTGTTGCAGTGAAGAGGAAGCCAGATCCCTAGTGCAGAAGGCATCAGCTTTTGTCGATGAAGATTTCTATTCCAAAGATGATGATATCCACAAGTGGCATTTTATTAAGAAGTGATGGAAGTGGATAGGGTCACAGACAAGTTCTCACAACAGTTACTGGCTCTGTCATGAAGCTGCGCTTCTTTAAAATGTCTCATGATGAACCATATTCAAAAAAACACTGGATTCCCAAATTCTTCTGTCCTGAGGATTTCCTCAAAATACAGACTCTTCATTGCCATTTTAAGATTTGGGGGAAAACTTTGAAGCAACATATTTTGAACACCAACTGTTTACCATTCCTGTTCATAAAAGGAAACCCACAGATGTCCTGGCTCAATTTCTCTGCATGAATGTAGAATCCTAAATGTTAGCCAGGTGCTTATTAAGACCATTGTTGTATTTTTTCAGACTGGATTAAAATGGCAGTCCCACAACAGGTGGGGACCTCATTTAGCCTCCATGTCTGTCTCATACTAGATTGGATAGCATCTGAGAACTTTGTAGGTGTCTCAAGTTGTCTACTGATACTTTACACTTATGCCACACAGAATACATACTCATCATCTCACATGATCCTCTGAACAATCTTTAATGGAGATTCTAGTATATATGCTGCCGAAGCAAGCACTAAGAGATAGTCTACGAGTCAGAATTTAACCCCATTTTAAAGGTGAGGGAACTGGCCCCATTCAAGTGATTTGCCCAAGCCCACACAACTGGAGAATAAGTAGATCAAGGTCCAAGTTCAGGTTTTCAGACTGTTAGCTCATTTCCTGTCTATTTCAATAATGTCTTCAGTTCCACAAACAAATGTTAAATATCAGTTTTGTGTTTAAAAATGTTGTTCAGTCGTGTCTGATTCTTCCTGATCTCATGGACCACTGCTGTCCAGGAGTTTTCTTGGCAAGGATACTAGAGTGATTCACCATTTCCTTCACCAGGAGATTCTTTTCTCAGGCAATTAGAGGCTAAGTGACTTGCCCAAGATCTAAGAAATGTCTGAGGCTTGATTTGAAATCAGGTCCTGCCTCATTATTTTAAATGGCCAAAAAAAATGGGGAGACATAAAGTTTATATAAGAAAATAGAACTCCTATGAATTGATCCAACCATTCTGGAAGGCAATTTGGAATTATGCCCCAAGAATATATGCTCTTTGATCTAGTGATACCACTACTAGGTTTGTACCCAAAAGAGATAATAAAAAAGGGCTGTACAAAAATATTTATAGCCAAACTCTTTGTCATGGCAAAAAATTAGAAAATGAGAGGGTGTCTCTCAACCAGGGAATGGCTGAACAAATTGTGTTATATGATGGTGATGCAATAGTATATACTACAAGGAATGATGAATCGATGGATTTCTTTAAGAACTGGAAAGACCTCCATGAACCGATGTGGAGTGAAATGAGCAGAACCAAGAGGACACTGTACACAGTCTGAGACACTGTGGGATGATCATATGTAATCGACTTTGCTGCCAATAGTAATGCAATGATCCAGGACAATTCCAAGGGACTTTTGAGAAAGAACGCTATCCACATAGAAAGAAAGAAGTGTGGGAGTAGAAACACAGAAGAAAAACATATGACTGATCACTTGTGTATATAGGAATAGGATTGAAGTTTTCGTTTTAAAAGATTATTACAAAAAAATGAATAATATGGAAATAGGTATCAAGGGATAACACATGTATAACCCAGTGGAATTGCTTGTCATTTCCAGGAGGGAGGAAGGAAGAGGGAATGGAGAGAAAATGAATCATGTAACTATGGAAAAATATTCAAAATTAAATTTAAAAAAAAAAGATTTTTTAAAAGAAGAAGCCTCCAGCCAGAAGAACAAGAAAACAATTGGCACAAATGCAGTGAGTTGCCAGTGAAGGACTGTTTGTAAAAAGGTTGTGGTCAATGAGGATTTTATAACAGCCTGTACTCTGCATGTCTGCTGACCAGGGTTTGCAAAGACTCTTGTCTCTCTGCTGCAAGAATGCAAACCCAAAGAACATCTCAATCATGTGGTTATAAACTCATTAAGATGCAATTCCAGGGTAACCCAGCAATGGGACAACTATTCCCTTATAATGGCAGCCAAGGAGAGTCTGGACTTAACTTTGAGAATGAATGGCCAACCTTCCTGGAACCGTGGAAATAATTTGATGGCAAGTAGAAAAACTAAAAGAATATGTTACACTTAGAAGCAGTCAGAGTTTGCTGTCATCATAAATGTATCTGAAAAGCATCATATTCCTGGTTATGATCATTTGGAAGCACCGCAGGGGGAAAAAACCATTATGTTTGAAATACTTGTTGTTCAAGAGGAAAAACATTTATAACAAAATTGGGCCATTATTTACTGTTTAAGGTGACTAACTAATTTTTAGCTCAGATCCCCTCAAATCTCCAAAGGGCTTATGAACCACTAAATGGGAAGGGTGGAAAAGGACAAATAATGGAACCTGCAGCCCATTTCCTTACAAAAGGATGATGAACTCAAGTTACTGTATGAGATATATTTTGAAACATGGGAAATTCCATATCTTTGTTTCAGTTGTATTTAGTAAAAGGACATGATGGTAGCGAAAAAAGGCATTTAAAGAAAAGTAATGGCTATTCGTAAGAAATAGGGAGCAGAACAAAATCTTTTATGTCTTGAGTAAATGCAAAAAGGAAGGTGGGTTTTCTTCCTCTGATCTCAGATACTGCAACAAAATATAAAATTGAAAGCAACAATGGGGGGAATTACATAATACTTGCAGATAAACTAATTTATGAAATAATAGGAATATTTAGTGTAGATATGCCCAGTGGTATCGTTTCTATGAAGATAGGATTGAACATTGTAGACAATGAAAATGAAAGCAAAAAGAAAGATTGAAAATGAATTGTCTAGTACTGTGGACAGAGCATGCCTAGCCACAAGATTTGATTTCAACTTCCAGAATTTGGGTCAAGTCACTCCACCACCATTCTGAGGTCATTGTCTGAGATAGGAATGTAATAATGACAGCCTGGCCAAAATCACATTACATTGTTCTTTAGCTTTGAGGTAATGGCATTTTCAAAGGATTGATTGTGTCCATTTCAGTTGGAAGACTTTTCTTCTTACCTGAGGAAATAGGATATAAAGCAGTTTATGGTCTGACAGTGGAGGAAAGGAGATATGGTTATTTGTGTATATATGTGACTATACAGGCATGTTTTACTGTTTGTTTCTTTTCGAAGGAGAGATCAGATCGGAAATGAAGGCAGCTCCAACAGAGATGAGCCCTTCTGTGGAAGAAACAGACCAGCAAAGACTCATGAATGATGTTCCAAATAACGTAGTTTGGAGAGAATTCTGTATTGAATCTCAAAAATCATCCCATACTAAACATCAAAAAATGAACTCTGAGGAAAAGTCTGGTCAATGGAAGCAATGTGGAAAGACACACAGAAAGAGAAACGAACTTGCTATACATCAGAGAACCCACAATGGGGAGAAACCCTATGAATGTAGGCAATGTGGAAAGGCATTCAGTCAGAACTCTAATCTTGCTCGACATCAGACAATCCACACCGGGGAGAAACCTTACGAATGCAGTCAATGTGGAAAGTCATTCAGACAGAGATTCAGTCTTGCTCGACATCAGAGAATCCACATTGGGGAGAAACCTTATGAATGCAAGCAATGTGGAAAGAGATTCATAGGGAGCTCCAGTCTTGCCGTACATGAGAGGATCCACACTGGAGAGAAACCTTATGAGTGCAAGCAATGTGGAAAGACATTCACCGTGTACTTCAGTCTTGCTTTACATCAGAGAATGCACACTGGTGAGAAACCTTATGAATGCAATCATTGTGGAAAGGCATTCAGTAGGAGCTCCAATCTTGCTCAGCATCAGAGAATCCACACTGGAGAGAGGCCTTATGAATGTAAGCAATGTGGAAAGACATTCAATCATAGATCCCATCTTGCTGTACATCAGAGAATCTACACTGGGGAGAAACCTTATGAATGCAAGCAATGTGGAAAGTCATTCAGATGGAGCTCTGATCTTGCTCAGCATCAGAGAATCCACACTGGAGAGAGACCTTATGAATGCAAGCAGTGTGGAAAGACATTCACAGAGAACTCTAGTCTTGCTGTACATCAGAGAATCCATACTGGGGACAAACCTTATGAATGCAAGCAATGTGGAAAGACATTCAGTCAGAGACCCAATCTTGCTGTACATCAGAGAATCCACACTGGGGAGAAACCTTATGAATGCAATCATTGCAGAAAGACGTTCAGTCAAAGATCCCATCTTGCTCGACATCAGAGAATCCACTCTGGAGAGAAACCTTATGAATGCAAGCAATGTGGAAAGACATTCAGATACAGCTCAGATCTTGCTCAGCATCAGAGAATCCACACTGGGGAGAGACCTTATGAGTGTAAGGAATGTGGAAAGACATTCAGACAGAGATCCAATTTTGTTGTACATCAGAGAAGCCACACTGGGGAGAAGCTTTATAAATGAAAGTAATGTGGAAAGACATTCAGCCTGAGAGCCAATCTTGCTGTACATCAGAGAATCCACACCGGGGAGAAACCTTTTGAATGCAATCAATGCCGTTCATATGGAGGTCCAATCTTGTGCTACATCAGAGAAACCTCAGACTTTTATACAGCCCCCTCACCTTACTCTAAATCAGACAATTCACTTTACATGTCTTAAGCTCAGATTATATCTCAGATTATATCCAAATGGGAATATGATTCAGACCTGAAGTATGTTGCCATAAGTAAATTAAGGGAGTATAGAATAGTTTACCTTTTAGATCAATTTATTGATAAGGGAAGAATTTATGACCAAATGGGAAATAGATAACATGAGCCAGGTCATGGATTATTTTTATTATCTTAAATTCAAAACTTGTTTGTACTAACAAATCCATTACAACCAAGTATAAAGGGGAGACAAAAAGTTATCATTTGCTTTAAAACAAGATGTCCAATTGTTTGAAGGGAACCTTCTCCCAGTATAACACAGGGTCTTCCCTGCATCTCTGATCCTAGTAACATCATCCAGTGTGGGTCATGTGACTTAAGTTTGATCAGGATGTGATTGAAGGGGACCCTTAAGGGAGAGGGAGGAAAAAAGGTTGAAGACAAGGAAGTAGGGGCTCTTTCTGGAGGAACCTGGGAAAAAGAAAGTGGCTAAGGCAGCCATGTGGAGAGTACACATGTGGCTAAAATTCTTTTCTCTTTAATTCTCTGCTTCTACCTATACAAGTAAATTCTAATAAAGTTTATGAAAAATAAGGACCATAGTCCTAGTTTTAGTCCTTGTATTATGGCAACCACTATGGAGAAGAGCCTCACATTTTGTCTTTAAGCTTTTTCGAGGTGTTTGTTTTTAATTCAGGGAAGTGCTATTTGGAAGTGTATAGCAGACTCCCTATGAACACTTGGGGACTTTGAGACTACATTACCCATGATTACAATGGGTCTTAGGGCATGGGGACGTCAAAGGTCCCCACTCAGGGGGGCAGTTTAAATTCAGAGGAGGGCCTAGAGAAGGCCCCTTGGTCTTCCTGAGGAACTGGCTGATGTGCAGGAGACAGGATGGGCTCCAGTGGTAAAATTAAAAGATAAGCGCGGTCATATATATATTTTACCAACATGGCCATGGCTTTAATTAAAATTCTAATTTCTCTTATATCAGTCTTTATCATTTTTAATCATAACAGAGGAGACATTAGGGCAGATCAGCTCTGGACACCAGCCACAACCCACTACCTGCCTCCCACTCAACCAGAAAAAGCCTCTCTTATACTTGGCCTCAGGCAAAAAGTTTCCTCACCTGCCCTCCAGAAAAAGTTAAATTAGATTAAGAAGCCTCTTCATTCTTAAAGAGAACACACCCTGACCCCTAGCCAGTAGTGCCATCTACTGACAAAAACCAGACTTACAGGAAATTTAATAATCAAATTTAAACATGATAAAAAACATTCAAAATTATTTTTGATAGCATTTCCCTAGCTGAAACAACATTGTTTCTTTGGCATTTAAATTGGCTCTTAATCCTAGAGAACATATCACAATGTATATGCTTGGCACAGTTCCTGGGTATTATTATAATAGGATATGGAGCATCTTATCTCTTTCTCTCTCAGAGAAACTTGACAAATATCCTAAGTATGCTAGAGATGTAAATGAGAGATTCATCTTAGCCTTTTTCTGTACAATGCATTTCTTGTCCAACCCGTTCAATTACCCCTTCTACTACTGAACAGATTGCTGAACTAAAAGCTCAGCTTGAGTATAACTTGAGTGACATAGTTGACTGGAAAATAAGGAGCAGATTTTAGAGGAGATTAAGGCTTTTATGAAAAGCGTTGAAAAAAACTTTTAAAAAGCCCCAGAATAAGAGAGATTTATCTTTCTCATTATAAGGGTCAACTCAATCTCTGACCCATCCTGCCCTATCCAAGACCCAGAACTTCTCTCAGGGTTCTCAACTGCTCCCTCCTGCCTTTCGCTTGCCTCCCTGGGAACATTCTATCCAACTGACTTGTCTGTCAATCATTGAATGAACTTCAAGCTCCCAGAGATTCAATATAACAATAGTGAGAGCAAAGGAATTTTCCTGCCTTTAGTTTACCCCCCAAACTTCTACATTATGGGGATACAATGTCCCATGCCATCTCTCCCCCTTCTCCAAATATCTGAGGGCACAGGGGCAATGATCTCAGTCTTCTGTAGCTTCTTCATAGCTGATAAGGGGTGTCGAATCCCTGAGAGGGGGAGGAAGGGACCGCAAACACAAGTCTTTAAGGGCCTGTCTGCAGCAAATGCCTGGCTCTTAGTAGCTGGGACCCGAAGGCTTGGAGACCTGAAGGTGTGTAAATGGAATTAGCTCATCCTCATTCATTGTTAGACTCTAGCCATCAGAAATAATGTCACCATACCCAACTTAGAATTAAGTGGGGAGGGCGAGGTCTGTGACCCACATGTGACAATAAGTAACAAATCAAAAACAAGGGACTGCCCCCTGGGCAGTCCAAAAGGCTGCCATTTGTCCACTTGGAATTGGAGGTGGATGCAGGAAGTGACGAAAGATGCTTTTAAATATGATGGTAACTTCCTGTGGAGCAGTTGGCATTTTGAACTTGGTGTTGAAGGATCTCTGGCGTGATCTTAGACGGCTTCCCTCTGAATTGCCACGTGGGTAAGTTAGGCTGACTTCCTTTCTCCTCCCTTGGTGTTTCTGGAGGCTCTACCCTCAAGGAGGCCTCTCTTGCCTCTCTAATTGTAAAGAGCCTTGTGGCTAGAAGCCTTGTTTAATTAACCTCTGTGCTCCTTTGCTGGGGCCTCTAAATTCTTATCTGGTCTGGACCTCTGGTCAGGGCCAGAGTTTCTCTCTCTCAATTTCCCTACCTTCAACCTTCCTAATTGTAATTAAACTTCCATAAAAGTAATCCTGACTTGGGTCTATTATAATTTGAAGTAGAGTTAATCTGATTTCTGGCAACCACCTTAAACATCTAGTTTCTCTTCTTACACAGGACTATATGAAGAACCATTTCCCTTGACTGGCAGACAGGTCACAAGGGGGAGAGTCAGTCCCTAAGGCAGAAGTATAGAAACCAGAACTAGAGCAAAAATAGAGCAACAGATATAAACAGAGAGAATTAGTACAATAGAAAATGATAGTGAACATTAACATTTGGATATCTTAGCCAATAAATGCCATCTCCAGAAATCAAGGTTAAAAACAGGAAGAAGAAATACGCATTTACTTTAAAACAAGATGTCCAGTTGTGTGAAGGAACCAGACATGGAGTCTTCTCTACATCCCTATGATCCTAGTGACATCATCTAGTGTGGGTCATGTGACTGAGTTTGAACAGGACAAGATTGAAAGGGGCCTGGAAAGGAAGAGGGAGGAATAAAGGTTGAAGACAAGGAAGTAGGGGCTCTTTCTAGAGGAACTGTGGATAGCACCCACATGGTAAGAGGAAGGTAGATGAAAGAGCCATGTGGATAGCACCCACATGGCTAAAAGGCTTTTCTCTTTAATTTTCTTCCTCTACTTATCCAAGTAAATTCTAATAAAGTTGAATAAAAATAAGGACCATAGTCCTAGTTTTAGTTCTTCCATTATGGTGACCACTATGGAGAGGAGCCTCACTTCTCCTCTTTAAGCTTTTTAGAGGAGTTTAAAATAGACACTAGGCAGATCAGCTCAGGGCACCAGCCACCACCCACTACCTGCCTTCCACCTCAACCAGAAAAGGCAGCAACTGGCACAGGTGTCAGTTTTGGTCAGATAAAATCTTTTGCTTTTCTAAAGGGGATAATCCTTCTTGGATCGAGTTTGAAGCCCCCAGGCAGCCCCAGCCTTAGCTTAGTTGGGAGTGGGATGTTGGAGAGAGTAGCAGGCATGATGTCCCCACCTGGTACCAGCATCTCAGTGCAGCCACAGCCAGTGTGCCCAGAGCAGGGCTGGTCTCAAGTGCCCCCAGTCACCACTTCACAGCAGGGGTCCCTGCGGGGCTGGAACCTAATTCAGCCTCTTGCTAAGGCAGCTCCCTGTGGAGCATCTCAAGGGACAAAATCCCAGCAGAGGTCCCTGGTCCCTACCCACACTTTCCACCATCCTGAGCTGGCAGCTTCCAAGCCCTGCAACAACCAACAAGCCCAGCTAACTCAACTGTAGCCCAGCATCCCCATCCCATACCAGGGATTTCCCAAACCGCTCCCTGGACCCTGACCTCAGACCTCCCGGTCCCAGCTGTGGCTTAAGGTGCACAGCATACAGTATACGCCAGGGCAACACCACAACAGAGCAAAAAATTGAAGGCAATTGATATTGATTTAATACAATTAAATATAATTAGATAAATAAAATCAAATTGAATACAAGTAACTTTTTAAAAAATATTAATAAAATTGAATTAAATAAAAATTAATTAAATGAAATATTAAATAATTGGACACACCACTTCAGTGATCTATTATTTCAAAAAATATTGATTTTTAAAATTTAGTATTGCTATTACAAATGTTTATTCCTTATTAGTACTATTGAGTACTATTGCCATGCATTGATTTCTTATCTAAACCTAGTATAGTTTGGTTGCTTTCCACGATAAAATAGAGGATATTGTGTCTTACAATTTTTTTTCTCCACTAGGGTATAGAAACTGTTATGGAATACTTTAATTATTTAAATTCCGCAGCAGTAATAGACTACTACCACCGGCACTACTGAGCTCCTCCTCCACAACAGCAGCTAGAGCAGAAGCCCCAAATGGAGAGGGTAGAAAGACCCAGCTATTTCCCCAAAACATTTTAGGGAAGAAAGACTAGATATTTTCCCACATTCTGTGAAGGAAAGCAGTAGTTTCTGACTAGATAATGTCAACTATTTTACATTCTGGGAAATGAACAGAAGAAAACCAGTAAAGTGCCTGAGGCTTTTCCATTGCTTAAGGTACTATGTAATTGGGAGGAACAAGACTTCCCTAAGGAGGGTTGGGTGTCAAAAAAGGAGATGAAAAAACTCTTCAAAGCCTGGACACTGAAATCCTTTAGCGGGCCTAAAGGCCTCCTCCCCTCCCTGCTCTCTTTCTCCCCACCTTCTTTCCCTGATCATGACTAGCCCCACCCAACTTACCTAGTCTCCTCTCCTCTCCTCCCTGCCCAGCTCAAACTCCTTTTGGGCTGCCTCCTCACCTCTCAGCTCCAACCCAAACAACAAACTAGACTCCAGTAACCACAGACAACTCAAATACAGGCCTTTCCCCTCTATAAGGGATGTTCCTACTTATGATAAAGGAGGGAATGTAGGAAATATTAGACATCAGACACCTTTTTCTCTACAAAACACTGAAAGAATCAAAGAAAAAAAGCCTCTTTCTTTGATGAAGAATCTATACTACAAAAACTGTTTGGGGAAAATAGCTGAGAAAGGAACT
Organism: Gracilinanus agilis; assembly: GCF_016433145.1. NCBI lineage: Eukaryota > Metazoa > Chordata > Mammalia > Didelphimorphia > Didelphidae > Gracilinanus > Gracilinanus agilis. The sequence goes on from NC_058133.1 coordinate 522,728,733, forward strand.
CTACCAAATTCTTTTCAAGACACAAATATTGTGTTGATAGCTAAACCAGGAAGAGAAAAAACCGAAAAGGAAAATTTTAGACCAATCTAACTAATGAATATTGATGCAAAAAAGAAAAAGAAATTGAAGGAATTAAAATGGGCAATGAGGAAACACAGATATGATACTTTGCAGATAATATGATGATATTCTTAGAGAATCCTAGAGAATCAAACAAAAAAAAACTTTTTTCTTTAACTGTCTCTTTTTCTCTATTTTTTTATAAGTAGATCTAAACTGTTAAATTTAACCCAATTATTAATTTTGAATTCTTTTGATACTTTACTTTTTAAACTATTTATTACTAATATCTGTTGTTTCCCTTTTTATTTTAAAATTGTGGTGAATTAGGGAAACCTGAATTTTTGAACAATATTATAGATGTTATCAGGTTGATATTGGCTTCTTATTCATTTTTTCACTTTACACAGAGCTTGAGTTAGCACAAGCAGTTATGTTTCAGTGGTCTCTGTTTCCTCCCTGTCTGTTACACAGGAGCTGTTCTCATAAATTGTTCTTACCCATAATATTGTTAAAATGATAAAATGAATTGCATGTTATTGATCATAAATTTCTCCTCATACATTGCACATATTTTTATTTATTTTTTTTTTTTAAATTTTAAACCCTTAACTTCTGTGTATTGACTTATAGGTGGAAGAGTGGTAAAGGTAGGCAATGGGGGTCAAGTGACTTGCCCAGGATCACACAGCTGGGAAGTGTCTGAGGCTGGATTTGAACCTAGGACCTCCCGTCTCTAGGCCTGGCTCTCAATCCACTGAGCTACCCAGCTGCCCCCATTGCACATATTTTTAAAATAATTTTTGCTCCTAATCAAATACAAATGCTATCCAAATTTCTATATTTATAATATACCAAATTCTTGATGCATACATCATTTTTGAATTCACCAATCTTTGAAGCCCTAATGTTAATTATATTTTTACCTATTGCTTAATATGATGGTACATATCTAAGAGTAACAATTTTACCTGCTCATATGTTTACCCAAAATTTTTGATCATATGAAATCTTCTTTATATTAGATCATATCTTTTAATAAGTTGATATTAAATATCATAATAAATATATAATAATATAATACATATACTTCATACTCATTTTTTGCAGTTCACAAATTCAGTTTGGGAAACATTTTTGGTAAGTCAAATCATTCGCATAGCAAGTCCTAATAGATAGTTTTTTCAATATAAGTTTTGTACATTCTCAAATGTAGCTGAAATTCCATTTTTTAACTGGTAGTCAGTGAATTTACACTGTACCATTAGCATCTATTGAATTAATTAGCAAATATATATTCTAATGGGTAGAGAAAGGGCCATGAGTTTTGGGAAAAGTGGGCAATGTTTTTTGGCTTTTCAATACTACTTCCTGCTGAACTGGGGTGATGTGGATGATTCACTCTCGGCTTATGATTTTCTCGTGGACCAGTCTCCTGTCTAAATAGTATCTAATTTTGAAATTTAAGCCAATTGTATTGTTTTAAAATCTTTAAATTAAAATTTTCACTAACATCAGATTAATGGTAGGTTGAACTCACAGTTGTTTAAAGAAGCTTTTTCACTCTTGGTTAAGCACTGAGTTAGATTGATGGTTCTGACTAGCTAGGACAGTTTAAGCTGCACTTCTGTACTTCTGTGCACAACTCAGAATCATTGCTTTCTAGGTAGCTATCTGAATATAGTTTTTCTTAGATTGCATTTTAGAATCATTTGTGATTTTCATCAGATATATATCTCAGTATTTAACCTGTTGATAGAACCTGATGGTGGGATCAAACTTGTCCCGTTTTCTGTCTTTTTGATGTCTACGTTCCCTTTCTCATGGCCAGTGAGAAATAGAAGGAGAAATGTTTGACAGATGAGTTTATTTGACTTTTGCCTAAATGAGAGCATAGAATAAAATTTATTTTAGCCAATTAAATTTTCTTAGAGTTTGGAAAATTCTGAAATCCATTAAAAATACTGCTTTTTGAATTTCTCAAAACGGCCTCTGTCTTTCTCCCCCATTCCTCTGGAACAAATGAAAAAGAGAGAGAGGCGTTTATTTTTCCCAAAATGTAACACTCCTGTTGTGATCACAGATAATAGACATATTTATGAAACAGAACATAAAACACAGATTGATCACAAACACATTTTCCTGAAGATTTCACGCATTCTCTGACAATAATAAAATATAAATTACATAAACTAGATTCTTCTTTTCATCCTGGCAAAAGATCAACTAATACAAATCATATCTTCATAACTAAAGAAATCTGTGGGGAAAAGAAGGCTTGTTAGTCAGAAAAAGGGTTAACTCTAGCCAGGAGCTGGCTGACAAATGATAAATTTTGTTTCTTAATTACTTTTAATGCTCCAGTAGATACAAGGCTTTTAAGATGGTCTGTCTAATTAGACTCCTTCTAATTAAAGAAAAAGAAACTTCTGATCATTTTAAATTTGCCTTTCCTGAGAGGTTGCCAGGCCATTGGTGGTTGCTCAACCCAAACGGGAAAGCCCCAGCCGGGATCACCATATCTCTGAATAATAATTAGCTGCTGTTTACTGTCCTTAATCATTTCAATAATTAGTTTTCTTTCCTTTGATTCACTATGTTCCATAGGGTCCTGTTATCTTAAAAGTTCTGAATTACTCAATCCTTACCCACACTCACTGGAGGGCAGCCTACAGATTCCTTGGGCGTTATCTCTAACTGTCCATTGGGAAATGTACTCAACTTTTCTTCCGGGGTTTGGGGGGGTCTAGCTTCTCCAAGAGTCCCTGTTTGGGTGCCACTTCTGCTGGGAGCCAGTCCAGCAGATCTAGGTAATCTCAGGGGTGGGACAGTTAAGAGAAGTGAGAAAGAGAGCAGCCAGAGATGTAGTAAGCTTGCAGAAAGCTGTTCTGATCTGCTGATTTTAATTTTTATACCTTTTTCTTAGGATTACATACATGTTGGCATGATTTCCATTCCCACCATACATCTTTTCTTGGAGACAATGTATTAAGTCATACTTTTCATTTTTCAGTAACTTTTGATATTTTTCAAGGTGTGTTTGGCATATCTCTTGGGCTACAGTGGTAGGAAAGTACAGGAGACAATTTCTCCATATATCATTCATTGTTCTTTTATGTTAATGTATTGTACTGAACTGGGGACCAGGGAGGGGGGGAAACTTGGCCTGTTTTTGCAGGCACCTGTGTATGGGAGATCTAAGTTAGAGTTTTTAAATCTTTAACATTAACTCACTATTTGCTGGTTTGTTGTGGGGTGATTTCAGGGGAAGTTTCTGTATCATAAAATATAAATGTGGGGTTTACTTAGGAGTTTGTGAGAGGCCTGTGGGGGCTCTGCTATTAGCCTGTATTATTTTTCTGTGTTTCCCTGGGGCTGATTAAGGATATTGATTACAATAATTCCAATAAAAGGGAATGTTAGTGAGAAAAGAGTCACATAGGGGAATCTGAGTGGAATCACTATGCTTCTGTCACCTGCTATGTGTGTTTCAGAGTTCATGTGGGACTGTGCGAATGTAATGAACTTTGATGGCTTCCCGCACTTAGGTTAGTGACATACAAGGTAAGAGTGGGTAGTTGATGTTTAACCAGTGCTAACTAATAAGAAATGCCAGATTTCAGAATCTGAGGGTCCCTTTCATATTACTAACCCCTCACTGCCTGCTATCAGCCCACATTAGAGTAAGTAGAAAAAATCTGGAAAGGAGTAGAGAAATTCCCTCTGGTGAAGCTTGACAAGTAGAGGCAGGCAGAATCTTGAGACCCTGACCCAGGGAACCATTGGAGGAAAGGTCCCATCCTGGGGCTTTAGAGGCTGGGCAGATTGTGACTCTTGGGTCTGGGAAGATCCACCCAGAGTGGGCTGGTTTTAAGTGGGACTCTGAGAAGCTGAGATCACTCTGCCTTTTGGAAACTAGCTCTTCAGGTGCAGGTCTCTACATTATAGATAAGGTATAAATTAATCTATAAATTAATCATGCTGAGTAAACTCAAAGGGAAATAAAATTCAATCTGAGGAAGATAGCAGGACAGGCACCAGACCTCTGCTGGCTCCCCTTTCCTTTGAGTCTCATTCTCCCCTTCTAACCTCATGGTGAGCATCTTCTGTGGAAATCAGGAACATGGCTCTCTTAGAACTAGTTACTGGCAATCCGCACTTACATTCACATTCCAAATACCACAGGGCACCATCCCCAATTTTACCACTGAGTCATATTTTCCCTTCATACATCCCCTATACCTGCTTAGGTGTCCTATATCCCTACCCCCAGCTCTTGGTTAGAGGTTTGGTGATACTGCCTTAATTACCACTGGTGAATTCCCAATTTATGAAATTATGAAATGGGGGTGGGCATGCCCCATTCTTTGGGTACTCTGTAGAAAAGATCAGGATTGGTATTCAGAAAGTGGCAGCAATGATTTTAATAAGAACCATAGAAAAGTAGGGAAAAGTGGAAAGGGATATGGAGGCAGAAGTGTGACTCTTAGAAGAATGGGATAGTGAAGGGAGTCTGAATGGAGAAGATGATGAGGAAGGGGCAAGCAGAGAATATCACTCACAGAACCATGGACTAGAATTACAATTCCTAGGAAACCTAGACCCTAAGGAGATGAGAGAGGGCTGGGGGCAGGATTCTGGGTCTCATTTTTATACTTTTTTTGTGAAGGGAAAGGGGAAGGGACCAGAGCAGGTCCTCTCTGTGCCACCTTGGGATGAGTTCATTGATATCCAAATCATCTCCAAGTTACTGGTAAAACTTCAACATCATCATCCCAAAATCATGAAGCTCTTTTGGTGTTCTCCTTGACTGGAGCTGATGATTCCTGACTGGATGGATCTGGGATTTATAGATCAGAGGATCATAGACCTTGACCAGCACTACCTAGATGGTTTCTCCTAATTTGGCACCCATCACTAAGGTGTGAACTGTAAGAAATATGTGATCTCATTTGTAAATAATGCTCCTTTGATTTTTGCCATGATTTGTAGGTGGCTTTCAGGTTCTCCTAAGGAATCTTATTTCCTGCTCAAACTTTCTTATCGACTAGGAGAGGGAGTAGCCAATGGGACAAGAATAAGAAATAATTTTAAGTCAAACCATTCCCTGGTCTCCTGTCCACCATCATGCACCACCATGCCTAGAGAGTAATTGAACCAAAATTATAGCAAAAAATTTTTTTAAATCATGATAGAGGAGTGCAGGCTACCCACCCATCTAGTGCACTGGGTTCTGAGCCTGAGCACAGGATAAAAACTGCTGGGAAAACTGGAAAACAGTATGGGAGAAACTAGGTATAGACCAAGATCTCACACCCTACACCAAGATAAGGTCAGAGTGGGTATATGAATTAAATATAAAGGCTGATATTGTTGTGGGGGGCTTCAGGTGAGCCCTTGGGGTACAGGAAGGATACCTTTTGCAAGAATGCAAGACACCAAAACTTAGTTTAAACATAAAAAGAGAAATTTATTAATTTGGAAGGTAATGTTGAATCTGGCCAGGTGGGCAGCATAGGTGGAAGCCTGCCTCCTAGGTGAAACAGACTTCTGTCTGTGCTGGCTTAGGATTCTGTGAGTGTAATGATGGTAAGTCTCCTTCAAAAGTGGCTTCTTGGACTGCCTGTGCCTTAATTGGCATCCCTGGACCATTCATGGGCCTATCAGTGTCAAGGTGTATCTCAGTTTTCCCAGACCATTAGTAAGGTAGAGTGTCCTTCTCTTCACTGAACATGCTTTGTTTGACTTGTGCAGTTAGATTCAGGAGAGGTATTTCTGTGCACTAAAGGAAATTCTTCAGAATTGGGATTGTGTTTTTGGTTCATGACTACATCCCAATCCTGTGAGTCTATTCTTTCTTCTTGTATTTGTTCCCTAGACTCCATATCAGTAACAGGAAACTTAACTGCAGATGTACTTTGCATAGGAAACACCCTATTGGTGTCATTTTGTTCCTCTCTTGGCTACTGACATTTATGGAATTGAATTCTTTTAAATGCATTAACTCAGAAACTACTCCAAAGGCAGCTCTCTCTGGAGTATCACAGGCTTGAAAGTGTGCTACATCTTCATGCACTTGACCTTGAAGTAGGCTTGGTACAAATTCCCTAGCTCCAGGATCCAACTTTAAAGTTCCTTTAGTATTGTAGCTACTAAACCCTCCATTTTCCCTTCCCTAGTTGGTGATAGAGAAGAGGTTGTGCCTGTGTCTGAGAATTTAGCACTTTCCTTCTCAATGGTCTGCAGGAGCCCATCTCCCTTGTTGACACTGTCTGTTTCTAAGAGATCCCCATTAGAACACCCATCTAAAATCATTGCCCTTGTTGCTTGGCCTTGCTGTACTACAGATTGATGTAAATGATCCACAGTCTTACTACAGAATGATGTTTCTTTCCCCTCATAGTGAGAATCAATGAATGCTACCTTCTTCAAGCTTGTATCAAGAATTTGTACAGATGTGCCTGGTTCCCTGTCAGTGTTCCCCACATCACTGTTTCCTTTCCCATAAATTCTCTCCTTAATTTCTATTATATCCTCCTCCATTTGCAACTCCTCCTCAGTCATTTCTTTGTAACTTTGTGTTACATCCACCAACACATAATTCATAATTTCTTCTGCACCCATTTTGTCTTTCCCACATTCCTCTGCCACATCATTGTCACTGCCCTTATCTGTTCTTGCAACAGCTTAGGCTGCTTTCTCGGTTCATAAGGTATGAGGTCTGGCTCCTTGGGACAGGTATTCCTCCATTTTTTTTTTTGTTTTTGTTTTTTACTTACTTACTTATTTATTTATTTATTTTAACATTTATTAATATACATTTTTAACATGGTTACCTGATTCATACTCCTCTTATCCCCTTCACCCCCCCCCCCCCGCACTCCCCCCACCCATGGCCGATGCGCATTTCCACTAGTTTTGTCATGTGTCCTTGATCAAGACCAATTTCCAAATTGTTGGTAGTTGCATTGGTGTGGTAGTTTCGAGTCCACACCCTCAATCACATCCACCCCGACCCATGCGTTCAAGCAGCTGTTTTTCTTATATGTTTCCTCTCCTGCAGTCCTTCCTCTGAATGTGGGTACCATAAATCCCTCGGAATTGTCCTGGGTCATTGTATTGCTGCTGGTACAGAGGTCCATTACATTCAATTTTACCACAGTATATCAGTCTCTGTGTACAGTGTTCTTCTGGCTCTGCTCCTTTCGCTCTGCATCAGTTCCCGGAGGT
>NC_058133.1:522756021-522775203 GCF_016433145.1 Gracilinanus agilis
GTGACCCCCCCCCCCTCCACTGGCCTTCTGCTGCTGAGCTCCCTGACCCAGAGAGAGTCCCAGGAGTTCATACACATCCCTGGCTGTCTCAAATCATCAATTACTGTAGTTACAAGCTCCCTGGCCAGGTGACTTCACTGGTACCACCAGCTCCCCTATTATCAGCCACATTACCCCCTCATTACACTTTCTAAAAATACTTCAGACTCCTCTTCATTAGTGGACGTCTACTGTTCTGTGCAATGTTGTGAAGCTCACATTTGCAGGTTTGGGGAGTGAAATTTAACCAAAGAGTAAACTGAGGCAGTTCTCCAAGGAAGACAAGCAGGGAAATGCTGCTTCTCAGTAAAAGGGGTCAGGCTGGGTTTGCCTCTATTAATGCACAGAACAAGGAACAGACACGATAACCGATATCATAGGATTAAAGGCAACATGATTGGTTATGGAGCTGGGAGAGTCAGGGACACTGTGATTGATTGGAATAATCAATAATAAGGGGCCAGCAATGACCCAGCCCTCCTTCTCTCCTCAGATGAAGAAGTGATTTTTGTGTGAGTGCAAGTGCAAGGTCAAGGCCCTGACTTTGGGAAGCAAACCAGCAATCTCTGAGAGATGGGTCAGGGGTGCAGAAAGACTAGACCTGTCTCCCTGGGGCTCGCCAAAATCTTCCAAGGTCACCTAATACCTCGTAATGAGACTAGAATGATGATGAATTGCCCAAGAGCTGGAGTTTTTACATCATCTATTATAGGTCTGCAGAATATTGAGCCCAGTCAGGAGACAGAGAACCATGACTTGAGCACTTACCAGGTAAAAGCAGTTAATGGTAAATAGGATCCATAAGTAGATGACACAAGGTCAGCTGAGCCTTCTCAGAGGAGAGGTCACCCTGGGCTGCATCCTAAGTTCCAACATTTGCTGGAATGTCTTCTTTATTTTCCTGGATTTGGAATAGTCTGGTATTATTCCTGTATCCTTTCCATTGCTTTTGAAGGTCTTTCTTCTAAGGGCTTGTAGCACTTCTTGTTTCTGACTTGAACTGTTCCATGTAATCACTTCCAATCTTGGAAATTGGCAGCCTTGGGTTGGTTTCTTTCTGAAGGCAATCTGTAAATGCTTTCTATTGCCATTTCATTTTTTATGGTCCTGAAGTTCTGGCCAGTGTTCTTTGGTTTTTATTGTCATTATTGTGTTCATTTATTTTTACCAGTTGTTTTCTTCTGGGTGGCCTCTGACCTTTAGGTTGTCTGTGTTCCTCCCATCTTTGAGATCAGGATGTTTGGCTTTGGCAGTGGGAAGATTTTGTTTTACTTTTGTTGACTTTTCTTCTAGGTTGTCCTTCCTTTCTGTGGATTTCCATTCCAAATCTCTTCTTTGTTTTGTTATCTCTGGGGAAGCTTCCCAAGGTAATTTGTAGGTCGGTGATGGCAAACCTGTGACATAAGTATCTATCTATCGAAGTAACACAACACCTGAGTTATGATTGTTTTTTTGGCAAATTTTGACACACCAATCTGAGAGAAAGAGAATATGCTAAAGAGAGATGAAAAGGGTTTTGGGTGGAGAGAAGATGCCCATAGGTGGAGAAATTAGTCAGAGGAGACCCCAAAAAGTAGATAAAGGTGAGAATCAAGATATTTGAGATTCACTTTCTATTTGAAAGGATGTTTGGAGTTCATGACCTCACCCCCTGGTTATGATGGATGGATGTGGGAGGTATGAGAAGGAAAGATGTTTGGAATAGCATCTGTTGAGTGTGAGTCAAAGAATCAACTAATAATCAGTTATCAGTCCCTAAAAGGACTGCCTTTCTTTGCTGAGAACCCACACAGTGAATACTCTGCAGTGAAGAAGAACTTGAGATCCTAGAGGAAAGAAAAGATTGATAAATTCTTGGGGATCTGAAAAAGCACAAGAGAAAGTCAGGAATTCCTTAATTGTTCAGAAGTCAAATAAAGGAAGTGAAATGGAAAAAACATCTAATTCCAGGATCATTGGCCAAATACATGTTATGCATGGAGCAGGTAGGAAATATAAGTAGCCCTTCCATAGTATCAGGGTATTTTCAGATCTTGTCAACCTCTCCTTTATATGGGATGTCAGATGTAGGCCTCTTTAACTTGTTATCTTGACTCTTGTTCTTTGAAGTTTCTAGAGTTTTAGGTGTATGTTTAGATCATTTCTTCCTCAGAAAGATCGTGGCAACATTTTTTTCCTCATGAATTAGCTCAAAGAAAACCCTAAATATTTATTTTTTATTCAGCAAAGTGATTCTCCCTTCTCTATCCTAGTTATTTTTATTTTTGTGTAATGAAGTATAGTTAAAGAATATATGCCATATATAAATGATAGCATTTATAAAACAAAAGCTTTGTCTGTGACCCATCTTACCAAGGGGAATCTCAAGCCCTGAATGTCACCACAGACAAGCCTCCTTCACTTGGCTAGAAAGCATCCCAGATCACTTCTTTGAGTCCAGATTGTAAAGACCATCTCTTTAGGACTCTCCTCATGTTTTCATTCAGATCAAACTTGATTTCAATAATGCAGAAAACAAACTAGATCTTTTCTTTAACTTTGTTCTCTTTGAAGGCATCACATAGGACTCTCTTCCTTCCAGAACACACTGCACTAGGCAGATTTTCACAAACTCTTCATAGATTTTACTTGAGAACGTATCGCTTCTAAGTTATGGGAAGGAAGAACTTTCACCTCACCTCTTTTCTTCTCCACAGATCCACAGAGCTCCCAGCTAGAATACAGACATTCACCATGATTTCACAGGGAGATGCCTTCCATAGTGTTACAATTGAAAATTGATCTGGAGGCTTATTACCAGATTTATAAGCATTTATCACTAAAGACAGAGATTTTTCTAGAATTAGAGTTAGAGAAATATCAGCCTTCTAGAACTCTTTCTCCATTCAGCTCAGTCAGGGTGGGCTTGCAGGAGATCAGGAGATAAGGAAATCTCAGAGAGAAATCCCCAGCCCAGAGAGCCTGTTACTTCCAATGGAGAGGTAAAAAATCCCCCTCTCCTTCTCTCTATTGCCTTTTCCATCCCTAGCTCCTCCCTGCATGGATGATGCTCAGACACTCACACTGACTCCCCAGGGCAGGGGGGCAGACATGTGACTGTGACACCTTCCTCCCATTGCTGGGGCCCTTGGGGTCAAAGTTACAATGGAGGTCCCCATGACATTTCCCTTCACACAATATTTAGAAACTCCTCAGCATTGTTCCGGAGCATCCTAGAACTGCTTCACCTCAAACCTCCATTGGGCTCTTACAGACTTGGCTTCTAGTGCTGTGAAGCCGTCCACCAATTCCAAGAAGATTCCTAGTGGGTAGGACACTCAGAAAGAGGAACCAAGGACTGAGAGGAAATGGGATACAGATTAAGGACTTATGGAAAGAGAACATAAGTCAAGAAGGAAGACACACAGACAAAGAAAGTTCTGGTATAAGACAGCGAGTAAGCTCTGGTGGTCAAGAGCTTCCATGGTTCAGGGCTTCACTGGGATGAAGCTCTGATGGTTAAGAGCTTATATGGTTCAGAGCTTCACTCTCAGCTGCCATATAGCTATTCTTATTGGAGTTACAACGGTATAGGGGGAAGGGAAAAAACAAGTGATCTGATACATTGGCACTAGGAGGTAATCATCATGCTGTACAAATTGTTGGAACCCAAGAACAATAGGTAGAGCTAATGCCTAGATCAAGAGTTCCTGTGGCCTGAGGCATCTACTGTTATTTGAGACACGTATGTTAATTGATTGTTTTAGGTAAAATAAGGAGACTGAGATAACTGACCAGTCTTCAGGAGTGTAGCCTTAGGGAAGGGCTAGGAATTTGGCCAGGCTGAGGTTCAATTTAACTCAAGGTCACAGAAATCAATCCTGAGCAGTACAAGAGTCAGTTTTTGAGCCCCTTTCAAGTAATATCCAGATTAATGTATACCTGGATTGCTACATGCTGACTCTGACACTGACAAAGGGCGGGACCTTTGGGCCCCTCCCTTCTCTGTGTGTCAGTTTCCTCCTGTAATTGACCAGAGGTGGGCTCTTCATTGTGATGTAACTTTCAGCCCTCTGTGCTCTGCCTTGGGCTGCTCTAGGAGGTGGTGACATTCCAGGTTGTGGCTGTGGACTTCACCAGAGAAGAGTGGCACCTCTTGTCCCCTCCCCAGAAGGAGCTATACAAGGAGGTGATGCTGGAGAATGCCCAGAACCTCCTCTCTGTGGGTAAGGAGCCTCTCCCTGCTGCCCGAGTCTGCCATCTAAGGAAATATGGCCCTCAGCAGCAGGCAGGGTTGGGAGCAGTTTTTAGTAATGAGGAAAGGACAAGGGCTCCTATACTGAGTCCCAGAGCCAGGGCCCTCCTGCTGCCTGGTTCTCCTGTAAAAGGACTTTGCATTGTGTAATGGGACTGTGGGGGCTCCATTTTGGGCTTCTGAAATCTGAGATCAAATCTATGTGGAATAATCTCAGAAGTCGAAGTAATCTGAGAGATGATTCTGTCTTGCTTCTCCCTGGCCCGGAATTGTGTCTCCTAAACTCATCTGGGAAAACTATTAGGGCAGGTTTTCCATTCACCCTCTTCCTCTCTAAAGTGAATCTACTATTTGGAATATTTTTCTCTAGTTCATACCTCTTAGGTGTCCCCAGCAGAGCAGGGTTGTTCTTAGTCTCCCCTTCTATTGCCCTAAACCTCCAGCAGAGCTTTGTACAAAAGGGAGGGAAGGGAAGAAGCCTTTATAATGGCCTGCTCTTGGCCAGGTGCTCTACCAATTACAATTTTCTTTGTAATAATATAGCACTTCTTCCTCACCTTCATCTTCTAAATTTGGTCACATAATTATCCAGTTGAGGAAATAGAAAATCAATTAAGTGGCTTGATCTGAGGCACACATTCACCTGGGGCCAGATTTAAACTGAAGCCCTTCCTGCCTCTCAGCTCAGGTCCCTGTCCACTCCTCTTCTAATTGCCAGATAATAGAAAAAACTAATGACTGAGTTCAGCCTTCTTTACAAAAAAATGTACCAGAACCAATTGTTGTGGTTCCAAACTGGTTCCCTGACCTCCTCCCCCATCCTTTCCCCACACTAAATGCTGTGGAGACTGTCCCCAAGGAGGCCCCATAAGCTTCCTCCAGGCCTTACTTGCACCCCTCTGTCATTTTCAGGATGAATGGACTGCCTGAGAGACAGCATTAGCCCAATGAGGACTGTTGAGCTCCCCAGGAGAAGAGGCAGAGAGTCCCTAAGAAAACAGTCCATGAGGCTCATAGAGGTGTTAGGGAATGAGGAGTAGGCAGGACAACGGGACAAAAGCCAATTCCTTGATGTCCCTGGATCTGACAAATTAGGTCTGACTGGCAAATTAGCTGCACTCTAACTGAAACTACTCAATGACTAACCTGTGTTGCCAACCAATGCCTTTAAGAAGCTCCCAGACAGAGCCAAGGCCTGTACTGCTGCTGTGGCCGAGGCTGCTGCTACTGGTCTCCGGGGCCAAAGCCTGGGCCAGGCACTTGTGGCCTTTACTGCTGCCAAGGCCACCCCACCCCGTACTCCCACCAATCCCACCTCTACTTCAAAAATATAGCTAGTCCCTACATGTCCCCCTTTCTTGACATTCTTCTGAAGCCTGAATCTAAAGAGGAAAATCGCATTCCTACAAAGAAAGCTTGGACCAGTAATCATGAGGAAGTATTTAATATGGTCTAGAAATACCTTGTTGGACAAATACTAAGATGGAGGTTGATACTCTGTAAATGGAATTAGCTCCCCCTCATTCATTCTTTAGACTTTAGCCTTCAGAAATAATGTCACCCACCCAACTTAGAATTAAGTGGGGAGGGCGAGGTCTGTGACCCACACGTGATAGTAATTGACAACTCAAAAACAAGCGACTGCCCAATGAGACTGCTCTTTGTCCACGTGAAACTGGAGGTGGCTACATGAAGTGACTAAAACTGCTATCTTTTAAATATGATGGTAACTTCCTGTTGTGGGGCTTTTAGCGCTTTGAGTTTGGAGAAGAAGGAGCTCAGGTGAGATCTTGGACATCTTCCCTTTGAATTGTCACGTGGGTAAGTTAGGCTGACTCTCTCTTCCTTTGGAGTTTCTGGAGGCTCCAGCCTCAAGGAGGCCTGTCTTCTTAGAGGAGGCCTTTTGGCTAGATGCCTCATTTAATTAATCTCTGTGTCCCTCTGCTGGGGCCTCTGAATCCCTACCTGGTTCGGACCTTTGGTCCAGGTCAGAGTTTCTCTCAATTTCCCTACCTTCAACCTTCCTGAGTGTAAATAAACCACCATAAAAATCATCCTGATTTGGGTCTCTTTTATTTCAAAATGGAGTTAATCGATTTCTGGCAACCAAACCTTAAATTATCTAGTCCAACCCTAATAAATCCCATTTTCCCCTCTTACAATACCAAGGAGCCATCGAATCCCATTAAACAAGGTAAAAATAGAGGCAAGCTATATTATGTAGCAAATATCTTATCTCACTAGGCTTATATTTGGAATTATGGGGCCCTTCCTCAAACTTGGGAAGACCCTCATCATGTAGACTCCTGCACCAACTGCCCAGGAAATAATGATCCCCTTGACATTTGTGAAATAGGCTCCAAGGTTCGTGCTTCTGGTGATATTATTCAGGTGGAGATTCCTGGAATTTTGGCCCTTATTGATGGGGACAAGACAGATGGGAAGTTAATTGCTATTAGCATGGGTGACCCAGAAGCTTCCAATGTCCATAGTATTGATGATGTGTGGAAGGATAAACCAAATTACCTCAAGGCAATTGTGGACTGGTTCTGATTTTCCATAGTGCTGGATGGGAAGCCAGAAAATACATTTGCTTTGAATGGAGAGTTTAAAGACAAAGATTTTACTCATCAAGTTATTGAATCTACCCACAACTGTTGGAAAGCTTTTCTTCATAAAGAAGTTGATCAAGGAGGTATAAAATGTGTCATTATGGAGATAAGTGATAGCCCTTTCTGTTGCAGTGAAGAGGAAGCCAGATCCCTAGTGCGGAAGGCATCAGTTTCTGTGGATGAAGATTTCTATTCCAAAGAAGACAAAGATTTATCAACAAGTGTGTTACAACAAGGAGATATGGAAATGGATAGGGCCACAGACAAGTTCTCCCAACAGTTACCGCCTTCATCATGAAGCTTCTTTTCTTTAAATGTCTCATGATAAACCATATTCAAATAAACACTGGATTCCCAAATTCTTCTGTCCTGAGGATTTCCTCAAAATACAGACTCTTCGTTGACATTTTAAGATTTGGGGGAAAACTTTGAAGCAACATATTTTGAACACCAACTGTTTACCATTCCTGTTCATAAAAGGAAACCCACAGATGTCCTGGCTCAATTTCTCTGCATGAATGTAGAATCCTAAATGTTAGCCAGGTGCTTATAAAGACCATTGTTCTATTTTTTCGGACTGGACTAAAATGGCAGGCCCACAATAGGTAGGGACTTCATTTAGCTCCTATTTCTGTCTTGTACTAAATTGGATAGCATCTGAGAACTTTGTAGATGTCTCAAGTTGTCTACTGATACCTCACACTTATGCCACATAGAATACATACTCATCATCTCACATGATCCTCCAAACAATCTTCAATGGAGACTCTAGTATATATGCTGCTGAAGAAAGCACTAAGAGATAGTCTATGAGACGGACATTAACCTCATTTTAAAGGTGAGGGAACTGGCCCCATTCAAGTGATTTGCCCAAGGTTACACAGTTAGAGAATAAGTAGATCAAGATCCAAGTTCAGGTTTTCAGACCATTAGCTCATTTCCTGTCTATTTCAACAATGTCTTCAGTTCCACAAACATGTTAAATATCAGCTGTGTGTTAAAAAATTTTGTTCAGTCGTGTCTGATTCTTCCTGACCTCATGGACTAGTGCTGTCCAGGAGTTTTCTTGGCAAGGATACTAGAGTGATTTACCATTTCCTTCTTCAATAGATTGTTTTCTTAGGCAATTATAGATTAAGTAACTTGCCTGAGATACAAGAGATGTCTGAGGCTTGATTTGAACTCAGGTCCTGCCTCATTATTTGAAATGGTCAAAAAAATTTTGGAGACATAAAGTTTATATAAGAAGATAGAACTAATGCGAATTGATCCAGCCGTTCTGGAAGGTAATTAGAAATTATGCCCAAAGAATGCATGCGCATTGATCCAGCAATACCACTACTAGGTTTGTACTCCAAAGATATAATAAAAAAGGGTTGTACAAAAAATATTCATAGCCACATTCTTTGTGCTGGCAAAAATTTGGAAAATGAGAGGGTGTCCCTCAACTGGGGAATGGCTGAACAAATAATGGTATATGATGGTGATGGAATACTATTATGCTATAAAGAATGATTAATCGATGGATTTCTATAAGAACTGGAAAGACTTCTCTGAACCAATGTGGAATGAAACAAGCAGAACCAAAAGAACAATGTACAGAGAGACTGAAACACTGTGTGATGATCCTATGCAATCGACTTTGCTGCTGATAGCAATGCAATCATCCAGGACAAACCAACTGACTTTTTAGAAAGAAATCCACATCGAGAGAACAACCTGTGGGAGTAGAAATGCAGAAGAAAAACATGATGGATAACTTGTTTATATAGGAATATGATTGGAGGTTTTGGTTTTAAAAGATGACTAAAAAATGAATAATATGGAAATAGATATCAAGCGATAACACATGGGTAAACCAGTGGAATTACTTGTCAGCTACAGGAGAGAGGAGAGTAGAGGGGAGGGAGACAAAATGAATCATGGAACCGTGGAAAAATACTTTTAAATAGATTTTAAAATAGATTCTCCCAGCCAGAAGAACAAAAGAAAAAGCATTGCATTGAGATTCCAGTGAAGGACTGTGTTTGTAAAAAGGTTGTGGTCAACGAGAGTTTCAAAACAGCCTTTAGTCTGTATGTCTACTGACCAGGGTTTGCAAAGACTACTCTCTCCTGAAAGAATGCAAACCAAAATAACATCTCAATCATATGGTTATAAACTTGATGAGATGCAATTATAGGGTAACTGAATTATGAGACAGCTATTCAATTATAATGGCAGCGAAGTAGAGTCTGTGTGTGCCTGTGAGCATGAATGGCCAATCTTCCTGAGAACTTGGAAATAATTTTATAAGATGAGTAACTAAAAGAATATGTGACACTTAGTCGGAAGCAGTCAGAATTTGATGTCATAAATTGCGGGAGTCAAAAGCCTACAGGTCCACATACTCGAGGGAGTGTGACAGTGTTGGCGGATTAAGACAAATGAATACAGTCTGTGTTTCAATCGTGTATCCCAAAGACTGTTCTGGTTAGCCTCGGGCTGGCTTTATTTTTTTATACCCTTTTCTTAAGATTACATGCGTGGATTTTCATATTCAACATACATGTTTTCTTGCAGATAATGATTTAATTCATACATTAACTTTTACTGAATTACAGAATCATTTGATTGACATTCCGTAATTATTCTATTTAGATTAACAAAAATGCAAAGCTTTGGCAAGAAATATTCATCATGGATTAACTGGGCTGAAAATTGTACTCTCTGCCCTTCCATGAGGTGCAATTCATGCATTACAGTTTAGTACAGTAGTTAATTACATTTTGACCAATCATTCAGGGATGATTATTCTTTGCTCTTACGTAATTAAAAAAGCAGTGATTTGCTACATTAGCAGATTTCAAAAGATACAATTATCCTAAGCTGGTCCAAATATTATTTCAATAACAGCCTTTCATTATTCAATATTTTTCAAAGGTAAATTTAGTATGTTCTCTGAACTTGTGGGGTTAATGAAAACAGTCCAGTAACTTGCTCTATTTTTCATCCCTTGTACTCCCTTTCCACATCATGGACCAGCGAAGCTTGAAGGCATTTCTCCAAGTTTCTGTGTATGGGGATTAAGAAATCTGAAGTGCATTTTCTCTGGGGTTTTAAAATCTTTAATATTAACTCACTAATTTCTGGTTTGTTATGGAGTGATCTTTAGGGTAATTTCTGTATCATTACATGTAAAGATGGGAATTTCCTAGGATGCTGGGGGATTTATGGGGGTTGCCAGCAGTCCAGTTTCCCCTTGGGGGCAGAACAATTGAGTGAAAACAGAATGAGAGCAGCCAGAGACACTGTAACCCTAACCCTAATATACTAGATTCTTAATGCATACATTATTTTTGAATTACTAAAATTTGAAATCCTAATGTTAATTTTATTTTTACCTATTACTTAATATGATGGCACATATCTTAGAGTTAAAATTTTACATGTTCATATGTTTACCCAAAATTTTTGATCATATAATATCTTCCTTATATTGTCACATCTTTTAATAAATTGATATTAAATTCTTATATGCTTTATATTTATATTTAGCTATCTTCAAATTCAGTGTGGTAAGCATTTTTGGTAAGTCTGATCATTCAAATCTGTATTTCACACTGCAAGTCCTAATAGATAGCTTTTTCAATATAAGTTTTGTGCATTCATAGATTTAACTGAAATTCCATTTTTTAACTGGTAGTCACTATACCATCAGTACCTATTCATTTCCTTAGCAAATATATATTCTAATGGGTAGAGAAAAGGCCATGAGTTTTGGGGAAAGTGGGCAATGTTTTTTGGCTTCTAAAAACTACTTCCTGCTCAACTGAGGTGGCATGGATGATTTGCTCTCATCATATGATTTTCTAATGGACCAGTCTCTGTCTTAAAGAGGTCTAATTTTGAAATGTAAGCCAATTGTATTGTTCTAATAATCTTTAAGTTAAATTTTCACTAACATCAGTGTGATTAATGGTAGGTTGAACTCATGGTTGTTTAAAGAGACTTTTTCACTCTTGGTTAAGCACTGAGTTGGATCGATGGTTCTGACTAGGAAAAGTTTTAAGCTGCACTTCTTTACTTTTATGCCTAATTCAGAATCATTGCTTTTTGTCTTGAATAAGTTTTTCTTAGATTACATTTTAGAATCCTTTGTAATTTTCATTAGATATATATCTCAATATTTAACCTGTTGATAGAATTCAGTGATGGGGTCAAATTTGTCCCCTTTTCTGTCTTTTTGATATTTATGTTCCCTTTCTTGTGGCCAGTGAGAAATGGAAGGAGAAATGTTTGACAGATTAATCTGTTTGACTCTTGTCTTAATGAGAGCATAGAATAAAATTTATTTTAGCCAATTAAATTATCTTAGAGTTTAGGAAGTTCAAAAATCCATTAAAAAATAGTTTCCTGAATTTCTCAAACAGCCTCAGTCTCCCTCATTCTTCCAGAACAAATCAAAAGGAGAGAGAGAGGTTTATTTTTACCAAAATGTAACCCTTCCATTATGATCACAGACCAACAACATATAACACACAGACTGATCAAGGGCACATCTCCCGGGCATTTTACACATACTCTGGACAACCAAAAAACATAAAAGCACATAAACTAGATTTTTCTTTTCATCCTGGCAAAAAGATCAATTGTTATAATTCATATCTCCATGACTAAAGGAATCTTTGGAAAAGAATGAGTCAGAAAAGGGTTAACTCTTAGCAAGGAGCTGGCTGACATGTGTGAAAAATATGGAGGCACCAGGGATGTTAAAATATAATCTAAATGATTGTGGGTACACACACTGGGTTGTAGGAGAGACTGGACCAGGATAAGGAGATCAGAGGTCACAGCTAAGCTGCTGATAACTGACAAGAATGTCACCAACTGTCACCAGCTCACCATTAGGCCAGAGTCTTTGGAACCAACAGGCAAGGTAAAAGGTTTTAACAGGTTTAATTATGTTTAACTAAAATAAAGGTGGGATAGGGAATTCTACACTAAAACCTAATGGGCAAAACCACAGGGCAAGAGGGAGGACTTCTCTAATCTTAGTGATCTAAGCAGGCAGAGAGAGCCCAAAGGAGCAGTAATGGAGTCTCTGGGTGGCTGCTTCAAACCTGGTTCCAGCCAGGCTTGACCATGGGTCATGCTTGGCTTTGAGGGTTTCTCATGGTAATCCACAGATGATCTCAGGATGCCAAAAGCCAAGGTGGTCCAAGGTATCCAAGTAGAGAGGATGTGCTTGATATGCTGTCCACCAGATCCCAAACTCCTCCTCCCCTTGGTGCTGCTCTGTAGATCTTTTCCTCTTTGTTAGAAACCACCACCACTCAGGATCCCAGAGAAATCAAGATGCAGGCTGAGATTTCCCAGGGCTAGCAACAGTTTATGCCAACCCCTAATGGAGTCTCTCTCAGGGCACAAGCACCTACTTCCTGCTCCTTCATTCCAACTTGGAATGCTCCAGTCCTTCTTGCTAGGTACATCCTTAATACTTAATTACTAACTAATCTTCCTCACAACACATGAGACTAATTACTTTTTTCATGCTTCAATAGATATCCTAAAATAAACACACTTTACTTCTGCACTTTTCTCTGGAGTGGGGCTCTGATACCTGCCTGAAAAATTCCCATGTGTGCCATATTGCTGGAAAGATTGATTTAACTAAGTGCAAATTGTTAAACTTTTTACATGGTCTGGGGTTATTGCTAATTGGGCTCTTTCCAAAGGGGAAAGAAAAAACTATGGCAGAACTGGTTTTTCTGGCTGGAGAAAAGAAAGAAAAAAAGATGGAAGGAGGAGGAGGAGAGGAAAAATGTCTGGTAATTTTATATTTTGCCTTTTCTGAGAGATTGCCTCATCCATAAGTAGTTTTAAATCTCTCTTCCTAGATAGAGAAAAATACCTGGGACTGGGTGGCATTGCTGGCTGCTCAACCCAAACGAGAAAGTCCCAGCCAGGGTAACTATAGCTCTGAATAATAATTAGCTGCTGTTTACTGTGCTGAATCATTTCAATAATTATTTTCTTTCCTTTGATTCACTATGTTCCATAGGGTGCTGTTATCTTGAAAATTCTGAATTACTCACTTCTAACCCATGCTCACTAGTGGGCGGTCTACAGATTCCTTGGGCAAGATCTCTAATTGTCTGTAGGGGTGCGTCCTCAGCTTTTCTTTTGGGGTTTGGGGATCTAGCCTCTCCAAGAGTCCCTGGACTTGGGCACCACTCTGCTGGGGGGATACCAGCAGTCCAGTTTCCCCTTGGAGGTAGAACAATTGAGTGAAAACTAAATGAGAACAGCCAGAGACACTGTAGCTTGCAGAAAGCTGTTCTGCTTTGCCTTGATTAAGATTTATTTTATATGCTTTGAGATAACACATAAAGTTGGCATGGAATTCCATTCTCATCATCCTTCTTTTTCTCAGAGACAATGTGTTAGGCGTGTTTGACGTATCTCTTGGGCTACTATGGTGAGAAAGTACAGGCTTTTTCATGGGAGACAATTTCTCCATATTTCATTCATTGTTCTTTTATGTTAACTTACTGCACCAAATCAGGGAGGGATGGGGGGAAACTTAAGAGACTTTTCTGGCCTGTTTTTGCAAGCACTTGTGCATGGGAATCTAAGTTAAGAGTTTTATTTTATTTTTATTTATTTTTTTGTTTAAATAGTTTATTTTTTTAGAAAAATTTTCCATGGTTACATGATTCATATTTTTACTTTCCCCTTCACCCCCCCCCTTTGCCCTCCCCCATAGCCAACGCACATTTCCACTGGTTTTAACATGTGTCATCAATCAAGACCTATTTCCATATTATTGATAGTTGCATTGGTGTGGTCATTTCGGGTCTACATCCCCAATCATGTCCACATCAACCCATGTGTTCAAGCAGTTGTTTTTCTTCTGTATTTCCACTCCTGTAGTTCTTCCTCTGAATGTGGGTAACGTTCTTTCCCATAAATCCCTCAGAATTGTCCTGGGTCATTGCATTGCTACTAGTATAGAAGTCCATTATGCCCAATTTTACCACAGTATATCAGTCTCTGTGTATGATGTTCTTCTGGCTCTGCTCCTTTCACTCTGCATCAATTCCTGGAGGTCTTTCCAGTTCACATGGAATTCTTCCAGTTTATTATTCCTTTGAGCACAACACCATTCCATCATCAAGAGATACCACAATTTGTTCAGCCATTCCCCAATTGAAGGGCATACCCTCATTTTCCAGTGTTTTGCCACCACAAAAAGCTCGGCTACAAATATTTTTGTACAAGTCTTTTTATCTATGATCTCTTTGGGGTACAAACCCAGCAATGCTATGGCTAGATCAAAGGGCAGGCAGTCTTTTAGAGCTCTTTGG
The DNA here is from genome assembly GCF_016433145.1 of Gracilinanus agilis. NCBI lineage: Eukaryota > Metazoa > Chordata > Mammalia > Didelphimorphia > Didelphidae > Gracilinanus > Gracilinanus agilis. The sequence goes on from NC_058133.1 coordinate 522,770,256, forward strand.
ACATAGTTCCAAATTGCCATCTAGAATGGTTGGATCAATTCACAACTCCACCAGCAATGCATTAATGTCCCAATTTTGCCACATCCCCTCCAACATTCATTACTCTCCCTGCTATCATTTTATAATCTGCTAGGTGTGAGGTGGTACCTCAGAGTTGTTTTGATTTGCATTTCTCTAATTATTAGAGATTTAGAACACTTTCTCATGTGCTTATTGATAGTTTTGATTTCTTTATCTGAAAATTGCCTATTCATGTCCCTTGCCCATTTATCAATTGGGGAATGGCTTAATTTTTTATACAATTGATTTAGCTCCTTGTATATTTGAGTAATTAGACCTCTCAGAGTTTTTTGTTATAAAGATTTTTTCCCAGTTTGTTGTTTCCCTTCTGATTTTGGTTGCATTGTTTTTGTTTGTACAAAAGATTTTTAATTAATATAATCAAAATTATTCATTTTAAATTTTGTAATTTTTTCTAACTCTTGCTTGGTTTAAAAATTTTCCCTTTCCCATAGATCTGACAAAAATACTATTGTATGTTCACTTAATTTACTTATAGTTTCCTTCTTTATATTCAAGTCATTTACCCATTCTGAATTTATCTTCGTGTAGCGTGTGAGATGTTGATCTAAACATAATCTCTCCCATATTGTTTTCCAACTTTCCTATCACTTTTTGTCAAATAGTGGATTTTTGTCCCAAAATTTGGGCTACTTATTCCAAGTCTATTCCACTGATCTTCCCTTCTGTCTCTTAGCCAGTACCATATTGTTTTGATGACCACTGCTTTATAGTATAGTTTAATATCTGGTACTGCCAGGCCACCTTCCTTTATGGTTTTTTTTTTCATTATTTCCCTTGATATTCTTGATCTTTTGTTCTTCCAAATGAACTTTGTTATAGTTTTTTCTAATTCAGTAAAAAAAGTTTTTTGGTAGTTTGTTAGGTATGGCACTAACTAGGTAAATTAATTTGGGTAGAATGGTCACTTTTATTCCGTTAGCTCGTCCTACCCATGAGCAATCAATGGCTTTCCAATTGTTTAGATCTAGTTTTAATTGTTTGGAAAGTGTTTTGTAGTTGTGTTCATACAATTCCTGTGTTTGTTTTGATAGAGAGATTCCTAAGTATTTTATATTGTCTAAGGTGAATTTAAATGGTGTTTCTCTTTCTACATCTTGCTTCTGTGATGTGTTGGAAATACATAGAAATGCTGATGATTTATGTGCATTTATTTTGTATCCTGCAACTTTGTTAAAGTTGTTGATTATTTCTACAAGCTTCTTAGTTGATTCTCTAGGATTTTTAAAGTAGACCATCATATCATCTGCAGATAGTGATAGCTTGGTCACTTCATTGCCTATTTTAATACCTTCAAATTCTTTTTCTTCTCTAATTGCTACTGCTAGTGTTTCTAGTACAATGTTAAATAATAGAGGTGATAATGGGTATCCTTGTTTCACTCCTGATCTTATTGGAAGGCTTCTAATTTATCCCCATTGCATATGATGCTTGTTGATGGTTTTAGGTATATACTGTTTATTATTTTTAGGAAAGGTCCTTCTATTCCTATACTTTTCAGTGTTTTCAATAGGAATGGATGCTGTATTTTGTCAAAGGTTTTTTCAGCATCTATTGAGATAATCATGTGATTTTTGTTTGTTAGACTGTTGATATGGAAATCTTCTATCTTGTTGAATGCCCAAACTTTCGCCTGGAAGTATATAGTCAGTTTTGATGGGGAGGTGATCCTTAGCTGTAGACCCAGTTCTCTTGCTTTTCTGAATATCATATTCCAAGCCTTACAGTCTTTTAGTGTGGAGGCTGCCAGATCCTGTGTGATCCTGATTGGTGCTCCTTGATATCTGAATTGTCTCTTTCTGGCTTCTTGTAACATTTTTTCTTTTACTTAGAAGCTCTTGAATTTGGCTATTATATTCCTGGGGGTTGTCTTTTCAGGGTCTAGTGTAGAGGGTGATCTATGGATCCTTTCAATGTCTATTTTACCCTCTTGTTGAAGAACATCAGGGCAATTTACTTGGATATTTTCTTTTAGAATGGAGTCCAAATTTCTATTAATTTCTGCTTTTTCAAAGACCAATGATTCTCAGATTGCCTCTTCTAGACCTGTTTTCTTGATCTGTCAATTTCTCAGTGAGATATTTCATGTTTCCTTCTATTTTATGAGCCTTTTGACTTTGCTTTATTTGTTCTTGCTGTCTTGGGAGATCATTGACTTCTACTTGCCCAATTCTGGTCTTTAGAGACTTGTTTTTGGCTATAATCTTTTGATTTTCCTTTTTGATTTGGTCTATTCTGTTTTACATGGTTTCCTCCAATTTGCTTATCATTTCGTTTGATTTGGGGGCATCTTTCTTCAATTGGGATTTTCTGTCTTTTGACCTGTTAATTTCTTTTTGAGCTATTTCCCACTTCTCTCGACAAATCACTTCCATCTTTCTCATGATCTCAGATTTGACCTCTTCAAGAGCTTGTGACCAATTTTCATTTTGGGATGTGAAATTAACTCTAGCCCATTCATAGTCAAAAATCTACTTACCGACTATTTTGCCGGTTCCGGGTTAAGATGGCGGCAGAGTAAGAAGCAGCTCTTAATCTCTCCTGACCGAAACACACAAAACTCCACAAGGGGACATAAAAACAAGTCCAGACGAACGGAGGAACCCCACAACAGGGCACAGCGTGGAAGGTACGTGGAATCGAGACATTTCCAGGCTAAAAAGGGCTCTCACTCACTCAATCGCGGGCTGAGCAACCGCCCCACCCCCAACCCCTCCACACTCACCTATAGCTCCGAACCCAGCTAAAAAGAAATAGAGCAAGTTTGGGGCACCCATCGAGTCATCGGCAGCTCCGGGACCTGTTCCTGAGAGCAGCAAGACTTAGGACCCCATTAAATCAAGAACGCACGCGAAATCTGAGCGCGCGGGAGCAGAGAGTGGACGCTGGGAGCAGAGAGCCGGCTGAGCAGAGGCGTGGGTGCCAGCTGAGCAGAGGCGTGGGCGTGGGTGGAGGCGGACACAGCCAGGAACTAAAGCCTAAGTGGGGAACCAGTGCAGACGGGTATACGACTGTGGAAGCAGCGCCCTGAGACTTGTAAAGAAACCTCCTGCAGAGGATCAAGCAAGGGAATCCACCAGGGGGCTTGACCTTGGAAAAAACTAGAACTCAGACCTCAGGACTGAGCGCGAGGATAAACCTGAGAAGCTGCTGGGCTAATGATGGCTAATCAGTTACAGGAAATTCAGAAGAGAAAGAATAATAACAAAAAAAAGAAGTCTCTAACACTCGACAGCTTTTACACAGAGAAAATCCAGACAACCGAGCAAACAGAGGAGGAGAACAAACAACCATCCAGACCCTCCCCAAATAAGGAAAACTCCTCACAAGCTATGGAAGAGTTCAAATCTGAGATTTTGAGGAAAATGGAAGAGATCTGGCAAGAAAATAACAGTTTAAAAGGTAGAATCTTGCAACTGGAAAGCGAGGCTCAGAAACCAAATGAACTGATAAGCAAATTGAACACAAGAAATGACCAGATTGAAAAGGAATACCAGAAGATTATGGCCAAAAACAAGAGGATTATGGCCGAAAACCAAAAGATTATGGCCGTTTACCAGAAGATTATGGCCGAAAACCAAAAAATTATAGCCGAAAATCAATTCCTAAAGGCTAGAATTGAGCAAGTAGAAACTAATGATCTCTCAAGACAACAAGAACAAATAAAACAAAGCCAAAAGACTGAAAAAATAGAAGGAAACATGAAATATCTCAATGAGAGAGTGACAGACCAAGAAAACCGGTCTAGAAGAGACAATTTGAGAATAATTGGTCTTCCAGAAAAACCAGAAATTAATAAAAACCTGGACTCTATACTAACAGAAATAATTCAGCAAAATTGCCTTGAAGTCCTACAACAAGAGGGCAATATAGACATTGAAAGAATTCATAGAACACCTGCGGCATTCGATCAAGAAAGGAAAACACCAAGAAATATCATTGCAAAATTCAAGAGTTTCCAAGCAAAAGAAAAAATCTTACAAGAAGCCAGAAAGAAACAATTCAAATATCAAGGAGCAACAATCAGGATCACACAGGATCTGGCAGCCTCAACACTAAAAGACCGTAAGGCGTGGAATATGATATTCAGAAAGGCAAGAGAGCTGGGCCTGCAACCACGGATCAACTACCCATCAAAATTGACTATATATTTCCAAGGGAAAGTATGGACATTCAACAAAATTGAAGAATTCCAGGTATTTGCACAGAAAAGACCAGGGCTAAATGGAAAGTTTGATATCCAACCACAAAAATCGAGAGAAACCTGAAAAGGTAAATAAGATACAGAGGGGAAAGAAAGAAAACTTATAATTTTTAAATTTGCCTTTTTAAGGGCCTCAGTGAGATCTAATTATCTGTATTCCTTTGTAGAGAAATGTTATGTTTAATTCTCTGTAGTGAATTCTATTCACTATTATAATATTCACTATTATAGTAATCAGAAGAATAATTAACAGGGTGAGGGTGGAACACTAAATAATCTAAGATGGCATGGGGGATGGGAAAGAGGGGGAGAATAGCAGGGGACACCAAGAGAAACTTGAGCGAATAAGAAAATAGAATACTCTATTACACACAAAGAGGGCATGGGAGAGAGAGGGGACAAATACTATTATAAGAAGGAGAGGAAGAGAGCATAAAGAGGTAATAATCAAACCTTACTCTCAGTGTAATCAACCCGGAGAGGGAAGAGTAGCTATACTATCCATTGGGAAATAAAACTCTTATCTTACCCTTCTGAGAAAGTTAGAAGGGATAAATCAAGGGGAGCAGGGGAGTGGGGAGAACAAAAAAAGGGAGGGGAGAAGGGGGAGGAAATTCATAAGACCTGTAAAAACAAAAAGGAGGGGGGGAAATAAGGGAGGGG
>NC_058133.1:522779956-522826246 GCF_016433145.1 Gracilinanus agilis
GACCTCTGTACCAGCAGCAATACAATGACCCAGGACAATTCTGAGGGATTTATGGTAAAGAAAGCTACCCACATTCAGAGGAAGGACTGCAGGAGAGGAAACATATAAGAAAAACAACTGCTTGAACGCATGGGTCGGGGTGGACATGACTGAGGGTGTAGACTCGAAATTACCACACCAATGCAACTACCAACAACTTGGAAATTGGTCTTGTTCAAGGACACATGACAAAACTAGTGGAAACGCGCATCGGCCAAGGGTGGGGGGGGGGTGCGGGGGCGGGGGTTGAAGGGGAAAGGTGGAGCCTGAATCATGTAACCATGTTAAAAATGAATATTAATAAATGTTAAAAAAAATCTACTTACCCTAGGCATCTAGATTATATCATCCCCACCTCCCTCAAAAGGGGAGGGGCGATAAATTAACCACACGTGACAATAAGTATCAAATCAAGATTTCCAAGTATTTGCACAGAAAAGACCAGGACTAAATGGAAAGTTTGATATCCAACCACAAAAGCCAAAAGAAACATGAAAAGGTAAATAAAAAACAGAGGGGAAAGAAAGAAAACTCTTATTTTTAAATTTGCCTCTTTAAGGGCTTCAATAAGATCAAATTATTTGTATTCCTATATGGAGAAATGTTATGTGCAATTTTCAAAAACTGTATTCACTATTATAGTAATTAGAAGAATTATTCATAGGGAGAAGTTGGAGTACTAAATGGTATAAGATGGTGGGGGGGAAAGAGGGGGTGAATAGTAGAGGTCACCAAGAGTAACTTAAATGAATAAGAAAAATAGGATATTCTATACCACACAAAGAGGGCATGGGAAGGGGAGGGGATGAATACTATTATAAGAAGGAGAGGAAGAGAGCATTAAGAGGTAATATTTAAACCTTACCCTCATTGGAATTAATCCTGAGAGGGAAGAGTAGCTATATCCATTGGGATATAGAACTCTATCTAACCCTACTGAGAAAGTCAGAAGGGATCAACCAAGGGGAGCAGGGGAGTGGGGAGGTCAAAAAAAGGAAGGGAGGAGATGGGGGAGGAAATTCATTAGGCCTTAAAAAATAAAAAGAAGGGGATAATAAGGGAGGGAGTGAAAAGGGAAGTAAATCAAGGGAGGGGACAAGGGGACTAGCTTAAAACAAAGCATCTAGATTATATCATCCCCACCTCCCTCAAAAGGGGAGTGGAGATAAATTAACCACACGTGACAATAAGTATCAAATCAAGAACAAGGGACTGCCCTTTGGGCAGTCCAAATCAGTGTAGAGGCTGCCATTGGTCCACTTGAATTAGAGGTGGCCCACAGGAAATGACGAGAGATGCTATCTCTTTAAATACATGGGTTACAACCTGGTAAAGTTAGTTCAGGAGTGGAAGGAGTTCAGGAGTTCCGGCTTTGGACTTGGTGCTGAAGGTGCTCGGCTGAGACCTCAGAATGCTTCTACTATGAATTGTCACGTGGGTAAGTTAGGCTGACTTCCTTGGCCTGCCTTGGTATTTCCAAACTCTGCCTTAAGTAGGCTTATAACCTCTCTTGTGGCTTGTAACCTAGTTTAATTAGGCTTTTAAGCCTCTCTCTCCATCCAGGCCTCTCCAGGCCTGGACTAGCCTCTCCCTCTCACTATTTACCTACCTTTTACCTTCCTAATTGTAAATAAATTACCTTAAACTGGATGCTGACTTGGGTCTATTTTAATTATGGAATCAATCTGAATTTTTGATTCCTGGCGGCCACACTTTAAATATATATTTATAAAATACCTAAAAATCTCCCTCTTACAGGGGGAAGGTTTGGATGTGATTACTTGTTTGTTCTTTCCTGTTTCTTCTGTTTTCTGGATTTTTTCTGTGTAAAAGTTGTCAAGTGTTAATTGATTTTTCTCTTTGGAGGTTCTTGTGCCTGGCTTGCCATTATTATTATTTTTTTCTCAGTCAGAAGTCTGGGTGAGGCAGACAGGCTCTCTGCCTATCCTGTCGAGCTGTGGAGCAGTTTTCATCTGAGTCACAGAGCTGTGCGCCCTCTCAGCTTTATCCTTGCGCCCAGGGTTGGTCTGTGCTCTTTAGGCTCCTCAGGTCTCAGGTCTAGCTATGTTCAGGATCAAGCCTCCTGGTGGTCCTCTTGCTTGCTTCTCTGCCTGAAGCTCCTTTAACAATATCAGGGTGCTGCTTCCTGTCATGCATCCCTCTGCACTGGGTCCCCACCCAAAGTCTGCGCCTGGACTCAACGTCTGCACCTGAGCTCAAGGTCTGTGTTCAAAGTCCACTTTCTTTAGCTTCATGGTGTCTTAAGTCTTGTTGCTTTCAGGAGCAGGCCCTGGTGATCCCAGGTAGCTGCCAAGAACTTAATGAATGCCCCAAACTTGCTCTAACTCTTGTGAGCTGGCTTTGGCACTGTAGGTGGTGTGTGTGGGGGAGGGGTTGCTCAGCTCATGTTTTAGTGAGAGCTATTTGACTGCCTTATAACATGGAAATACCCCTAACCCACGTGCCTTCAGTGCTGCGCCCTGTTGTGGGTCCCTTTGTTCATCTGGATTTGTTTTTATGATTGAGGAATCCTATATGTGTGGGTTAGGAGAGGTTAAGCACACTGCTTCTACTCTGCCACCATCTTAACCCGAAAGTCATGTTAAGAGTTTTAAAATCTTTAACATTAACTCACTATATGCTAGTTTGTTGTGAAGTGACTTCAGTGGAAGTTTCTGTATTATAACCTATAGTGTGGGGTTTATTTAGGGTTTTACTTAGAGGTTTGAGGAAGGTCTGTGGGTGGCCTTGCCATTATCCTGTATTGTTTTTCTGTTTCCCTGGGGCTGAATAAGGATACTGATTATAGGAATGCTAGTGAGAAAAGAATCACATAGGGGAAACTGAGTGGAATAACCATCCTTTTGATACCTGCCATGTGGGTTTTTCAGAGCTGGTGACAAGCTGTGCTAAACATCACAGGCTTTGAAGGCTTCCCGCAGAAGGAGTCTGTAGGGGTTTATAAGGGCTCTAGTAACATCCTATACTAATCTTCTGTATCTCCCTGGGGCTTATTAGAGATATTGATTACAATCATTACAATAAGGAGTGTTATTAAGAAAGAAGTCACAAGGGGGAATCTAGAGTGGGGGTAAGCATCCTCCATAGAATCCAGTCTGTGGTTATAGGATCCCACTTGAGACTTTGTCATTCAGAATCGGGTTTGATGGCCCCTGGCAATAAATGTACCTGAAAATCATTACATTCCTGATTAGGATCATTTGGAATCAGTGCAGGGGGGAAAACCTTTGTTTTTTTAATTGTTGTTGTCCAATAGGAAAAAAATTGGGCCATTATTAACTGTTTAAAGTGACAGTAACTAATTTTTATCTCAAGTCCCCTCAAATTTCCAATAGCCTTATGAACCACTAAATGAGATGGGTGCAAAAGGACAAAGAATGAAACCTGCAGCCCATTTCCTTTCAAAAGGATGATGGACTCAAGTTACTGTGAGATATATTTTGAAATATGTTAAAATCCATGTCTTTGTTTAAATTGTATTTAGTAGAAAGACTTGATTGTACTGAAAAGTCATTTAAAGAAAAGTAATAGCTATTCTCAAGAAGTAGGGAACAGCACAAAATTTTTTATTCCTTGTCTAAATGTCAAAAAGAGAGTGAATGTTCTTCCTCTGATCTCAGATACTGCAACAAAAAAATAAAATTAAAAGCAATCATGAAAGAAATTACATAATGCTTACAGGTTAGCTAGCTCATGAAATAATAGAAATATTTAGTGTACATACATCCAGTGGTATCATATCTATGAAGATAGGATTGAATGTATAGAGAATGAATATGAAAGCAAAAAGAAAGATTGAAAATTGTCTAGTAATGTAGACAGAGCATGCCCAGTCACACGATTTGGTTTTAGCTTCCAGGATTTGGGTCAAGTCACTCCACCACCATTCTGAAGTCATAGTCTGAGATAAGAATGTAATAATGACAACCAGGCCAAAATCACAGGTTTGTTATGAAAACAGAATGAGATCATGTGGGAGGCTCTTTTTAAATTAAATTGTTATTTAGCTTTGAGGTAATGGCATTTTCAAAGAATGGATTGTGTCCATTTCAGTTGGAAGACTTTTCTTCTTACCTGAGGAAATAAGATTTAAAGCAATTCATGTTCTGACAGTAGAGGAAAGGATATATGTTATTTGTGTGTATATGTGACTGCAGATATGTTTTACCATTTGTTTCTTTTAGAAGGAGTGATTAGCCTGGAAATGAAGGCAACTCCAATGGAGATGAGCCCTTCTCTGGAAGAAATGGACCAGCAAAGACTCATGAGTGATGTTCCAAATAACGTAGTTTGGAGAGAATTCTGTGTTGAACCTCAAAATTCATCCCATACTGAACATCAAAAAATGAACTCTGAGGAAAAGTCAGGTGATTGGAAGCAATGTGGAAAGACATTCAGACAGAGACACAAACTTGCTAAACATCAGAGAATTCACATTGGGGAGAAACCTTATGAATGCAAGCAATGTGGAAAGACATTCAGTTGGAGCACCAGCGTTGCTCGACATCAGAGAATTCACACTGGAGAGAAACCTTATGAATGCAAGGAGTGTGGAAAGACATTCAGTGACAGATCCAGTTTGGTTGTACATCAGAGAGTCCACACTGGGGAGAAACCTTATGAATGCAAGCAGTGTGGAAAGACATTCAGTGACAGATCCAATTTGGTTGTACATCAGAGAATCCACACTGGGGAGAAACCTTATGAATGCAACCAATGTGGAAAGACATTCAGACAGAGCTTCGATCTTACTCAGCATCAGAGAATCCACACTGGAGAGAAACCTCATGAATGCAACCAATGTGGAAAGACATTCAATGAGAGATCCAGTTTGGCTATACATCAGAGAATCCACACTGGGGAGAAACCTTTTGAATGCAATCAATGTGGAAAGACATTCAGTCAGAGCTCTAGTCTTGCTCTGCATAAGAGAATTCATACTGGAGAGAAACCTTATAAATGCAAGCAATGTGGAAAGACATTCAGTCAGAGCTCACATCTTGTTAAACATCAAAAAATCCACACTGGGGACAAACCTTATGAATGCAACCAGTGTGGAAAGACATTCCGTGAGAGATCCCATCTTGCTGTACATCTGAGAATCCACACTGGTGAGAAACCTTATGCATGCAGAGAATGTGGAAAGGCATTCAGACACAGTTCAGAACTTGCTAAGCATCAGAGAATCCATGCTGGGGAGAGACCTCATTAGTGTAAGCAATGTGGAAAGACATTCAGACAGTGATCCAGTCTTGCTGTACAACAGAGAATCCACATTGGGGAGAAATCTTTTGAATGCAATCAATGTGGAAATCCATTCAATTAGAGGCCCACTTTTGCTCTATATCAAAGAAATCTCAAACTTTCACACTGACCCCCCATCTTGCTCTAAAGCAGACAATTAATTTTCTTTGGCATGTCATAAGTTATACTCCAACTAGGTCCAAATGGGAATATCATTTATACCTAAAGTATAATGCCACAAGCAAATTAAGGGAGCATAGAATAGTTTCTTTTAGATCAGTTTATTGATAAGGGAAGAATTTATGACCAAAGGAGAAATAGATAACATGAGCTACATTATGGATTATTTTTATTATCTTAAATTGTAAACTGTACAAAAAAACCAATATAACTGTGGTTAAGAGGGTAAACAAAAAGTTATCATTTGCCTTTAACACAAGATGTCCAATTGTGTGAAGAGAACCCTCTCCCAGGATCACACATGGTATCTTCTCTGCATCCTTCTAATCCTAGTGACATCATCTAGTGTGGTCATGTGACTGAGTTTGAACAGGACAAGATTGAAGGAGGCCTGGAAGGGAAGAATAATGGTTGAAGACAGGGAAGTAGGGGCTCTTTCTGGAGGAACTGGTGAAGAGGAAGGTGACTGAAGGAGCCATGTGGAGAGCACCCACATGGCTAAAAGTCTTTCTTCTGTAATTCTCTGTCTCTACCTATCCAAGTTAATTCTAATAAAGTTTACGAAATGTAAAGACCATTTTTAATTCTTCCATTATGGTGACCACTATGGAGAGGGCTACTTTAAGCTTTTTAGATTTCTTTAAAATAGACACTAGGGCAGATCAGCTCAGGGAAGCAACCATCACTCACTATTTGCCTTCCACCTGAAGTAGAAAAGGCTGCAGCTGCCACAGATCTCAGGCTTGGTCAGATAAAATCTTGCTTTTCTAAAGAGAATACTATGAGCCAGTTTGAAGCACCCAGGTGGCCCCAGCTTTAGGTTAGTTGGGGGTAGGTTGTTGGAGAGAGTAGAAGGCAAGATTTCCCACCCCCTCTGTACCAACATCTCAGTAGCCACAGCCAGTGTGCCCAAAGAAAGGCTGGTCTCAAGTATCCCTCCTCCCATTTTCACAGCAGGGGACCCCACAGAGCTGGAACCTAATTGTCTTGCTAAGGTAGCTCCCTTAGGAGTGTCTCAAGGGGAAAAATCACAGCAGGGGTCCCTGGTCTCCACCCACATTATCTACCACCCTGACCTGTCAACTTCCAGGCCCTGCAACATACAGCAAACCGAAGCAACTCACCTGAGTAGTCCTAGCGGACTTCCAGCCTCCCAGATGTGAGTGTGGGTTCTGGAGCCCCAACCCGTACCAGGGATCTCCCCCTCCATTCCCTGGACCTTGACATCAGACTTCTCTAGCTTCACAGCAGGGGGTTGAGGCTCCCTGCTCCCAGCTGTGTCTAAAGGCACACAGCATACATTGCACACCAGGGCAACCACCAAAAAAGCAAAAACTGCAGGTAAATTTTATATACGTATATATAATGCAATTGAATAAAATTACATGAATTTAATCAAATTGAATGACAGTAAATCTTTAAACAAATTATTAATAAAATTAAATAAAATATCAATTAAATGAAATATCAAATAGACATACCACTTCAATGGTCCATTATTTTAAAAAATAACATGTTTTTAAAATTATTGCTATTATAAATTTATATTCATTATTATTCCTATTGAGTACTATTGCCTTGCCTTGATTCATTTAATCCTAATATAGTTGCTTTTGTAAGAGAGAGATTTTAGGTATTTTATAGATATATATTTAAAGTGTGGCTGCCAGGAATCAACAATTCAGGTTGATTCGGTAATTAAATCAGACCCAAGTCAGCATCAGATTAAGGCAGTTTATTTACAATTAGGAAGGTAAAGGTATGGGAATAAAGAGAAAGGGAGAGGCTAGTCCAGGCCTGCAGAGGCTTGGACGAGAGAGAAGGTTAAAAGGCTAAATAAATTAGGCTGCAAGCCACAAGGCCTAGCAACCAGATAGGCTAGTGCCTACTTAAGGCAGTGTTTGGAAGCGGCCTAGGTAGGCCAAGGAAGTCAGCCTAACTTACCCACATAACAATACAGAGTGCAAGCGGTCTGTGGTCTCAGGAGATCCTTCAGCACCAAGTTCAAGGCGGGAACTCCTTCACAGGAAGTAACCAACATACTTAAAGAGATAGTGTCTTTCGTCACTTCCCGTGGGTCCACCTCTAATTCAAGTGGACAAATGGCAGTCTCTACATTGATTTGGACTGCCCAAAGGGCAGTCCCTAGTTCTTGATTTGTTACTTATTGTCACGTGTGGGTAACTCATCTCCCCTCCCCATTAAGGGAGGTGAGGATTACATCATTTCAATGCCTAGGATGAGTAGAGTTTTGACTATGAATTGGCTAGAGTTAATTCCATTTACACACTTTTTACTATAGAATCAAAGGATATTGTTTCTTACAATTTGTTTTTCTTCACTAGGATATTGAAACTTGTGGGATCCTTTAATTATTTAAATTCCTTAACAATAATTGACTACTACCACAAGCACTGCAGAGCTCCTTCTCAAAAGCAGTTAGAGCAATAGACCCAAAAAGATAGGGTAGAAAGACCCAGCAGTTCCTCTATGTTAAGGAAGAATGAATAGAGATTTTTCCACATTTAGTGAAGGAAATCAATAGTTTCTGACCAGATAATGTCAACTAAGTCCTTTTTGCTTTCTGGGAAATTAACAGAAGTAAACCAGTAAAGTGGCTGAGGCTTCTCCATTGCGTAAGTTACTATGTAGTTGGGATGAACAAGACTTCCCTATATTATAAAGAATGAGGGTCCTATTGGTCCTAGGGAGATATAGATATCAGTGAGGTGGATGTATCTCTGTATTCTCCTAGGTGCTGGTTGCCAGAAGCCATCAAGGCTGTGATGTTTAGCAAGGCTACTCACAAGCTCTGACAATCCAACATGGCAGGTTGTCAGGAGGATGGAAATTCCACACTCAGTTTCCCCTATGTGATTCTTTTTACAGTGACATTCACTTGCATTGAAACTATTACAGTTAATATCCTTATTCAGCTCCAAGAAGACACAGAAAAACAATACAGGTTCATGGCAAGAACGATTACAGTCACAGACTAATCTATCCCAAAATAAACCCCTGTAAAACCCCCTAGAGTATAAATATTTCCCCTAGAATCAGCCCAGCAAAAAAAACAGCAGTTAGTGAGTTAATGTTAAAAATTTTAAATCTCTAATTCAGATTCCCATACACAGGTGCCTGCAAGAACAGGCCAGAACAGTCTCCAAATTCCCCCCTCCACCACTTTTCAGATCTGATTTGATACAGTAAGTTAATATAAAAGAACAATGAATGAAATATGAAGAAATTGTCTCCAATGAAAAGGCCTGTACGTTCTCACCACTGTAGCCCAAGAGATATGTCAAACACACCTAACACATTGTTTCTAAAGATAAGATATATGGTGGGAATGGAATTCATGCCAACAATGATGTAATCTTGAGGAAAATGATATAAAAATTAAAATCAGCAGATGGCACTTCAGATCAGCCACTGCAAACCTACTGGGTCTCTGGCTCTTCTCACTCCATTTTCACTCAATTGTCCTGCCCCCAAGGGGAACTGGACTGCTGGTAATCCCTCTCAACCCCCCCAGCAGCTGGTGATGGGGGAACACCAACCCCAATCACCCTTACTAGATGTTATTTCCCCTCTCAATAACAGTTGCCCAGGGAAGGACCCCAAAAGGTTAGGTGGATGGGTAACCCTTTCAGGTCCAACCTGGGGTTGGATCAGTTATTAATTTTGGGCTCTGATTAGCTTTGAATCACATTTATCTGACTGCATTTACTCCCTCTCCAAGGGTCGTGATATAAAGACTACTCAGGAAGGTACTTATTGAATACTTTTATCTATGATCTATAATAAGGAAAGGATAATCTGGATATAGATTGGCAAATTAAGAAATTTTCATTGGTTCCTGAGATGTGATAGACCATTCCACAGTGAAAGGAAGGACAAACCAGAGAGACAGGAAGTGATGTAGAGAAAAGTACTTATAAAAAAACCAGCGAAGGGTATTCTGATTCATTCTGTTGCCTTGGTGGCTCTTCCTGAGGGAGGACTTCCCCATTGGTGTCTCTGCATTGGATTTCTGCTATCTTGGTGGCTCTTGCTGTAAGAGGGATTCTTCTGTGTGGCACTTCTGCACTGGAAGACTTCTGTGTTGGAGATTCTGCATTGGTGACTCAAGGAGTTCAGCTTTGGTAACTCGCTTGGATTGAGGAGACACTGGCTTTTGAGCTCTTCTCCTGTCTTTGTTGGGATACTCTTTGGTGAGGCACTCAGATCTGGCCTTAGTTAATTTAGCTAGGCAATATTTTCTAACTCCTTCCTACATTTCCCTCTTTACTATCTCTACTCTTATAATAAATGGGCCAAGGGCTTTATGCTAGTAATAAGGCTAGCAGGAGGATAAGTAATACGGCTAGCTAGTTGGAAGGATGGAGTGAATTGTACCTGGGCTGGGCTTGAAACTTGTTTATAAATGTAACAAGGAACCAACCCAGGAATCAGTGTCAAGTGAAACTCTTACTACTAGACACAAAGCTCCTTTAAGATATCAGATTACCAGCCCCTTCTCTGCTGAGGAAGCAGCTTCCTATCGGTGAATGACAGGCTGACAGGAAGTGGATGTTGAACTTCCTGCCCTTCAGCAATGGAGTTTGTTCCGCTGAAACTGCTCAGAACCCTTCCTGTTGCCTGTCCCTGGTTGGCATTAGATGGTAGGTGAATAACCACAGAGTTCTAAGGGTTAAGCCTAAGGGGTTTATTGATAACAATGTAAAGGGAACAAGGCAGTGGAAAGAGGGTTAGGAAGTACTGAGATCTAAGGATGAAAGGTATATCTGACTAAGGTTGCCAATAGGTCTTGTCTGGATGGTCTTCTGCTGACCCATGGCTGCCTGCCCTGGGTCAGAGTGATGTGGTCTCTGGATAATAAAGTTGATCTTTGACTAAAGGATTTGCCAGTTGTGCTAATTTTATTGGTAAATTGTTCTGCAGGATTGGTTTAAACCCTATTCTAGGCCTAAGCTACCCATGTTCTCACTCCCACCAACCTGGGGCCCCAGGGGGGTAAGGGATAAGTGAGTGATCAGGGGAGAGGTCAGGGAAGAACAGAACCCATCCCTGGGTCTCCAGGGCTTTATATACTCTTGGCCCAACTGGCAGTTGGTGCTTTGCCCCATGTCTCATGCCACCATCAACATTCCAACCAGGGCAACTGACAGGTTGGCCCAGGCCAACATGGCAGAGTTATTAATCTCATATTACACCCTGCTGTAATAAAGCTACTAAAGCTTCTAACATCCTCATGGCTTGAGTTACTTTTTTAAACGGAGACCACAACAATTATTTTTAACCATTATTATTTTTGTCAAACCAAATTTTTAGCTATTATATTTGGCAACCCTATTTTAATTATTACACATATTAATCTAAGATGTCCCATTATATAATATTACCTTCAGTTAGTATGTTTTTGTTATTAGCTCTATGTTCTGTTTAAAAATGATGTATACTTGCCCTGTGGATCATGGCCAAGTTATAAAGGAAATAGAGCTCGCTTTTGAGTGAAAAAAATCCTTGTGCTGTGTCTCTATTTATCTGACCTATTGTCAAATGGAATGTGAAATATGAATTTCTGATTTTTGTTGTTTTTCTTTATATTTTCAATAGGATATTTGTTTTTTCCCTCTTCTTATTTTTTTGTGCTTGAGTACATGGAATCAGTATTCATGTTTTTGATTTTGAAAGATGAGTTTACAGTATCTATTAGCCCCAATACCAATTCATACCCAAAAGCTTTAGACTGGAAATCTGCCATTGGTTAAATATTTTGGGGCTTTAACTAATAATTGTGTCTGATTTCAGAAGAAGCTATCACAAAAGAGTTACTGTATAGTTTAGAGAAGCACAAATCAAGGAGACTAACAATCCTTGTGGGATTGATAAGGATCTAAGCTGTGAAAGGAAATTTTTGGTTCTTTTTCTGAATTTTCAGTTTAAACTTGTGAAAAGGGAATCCTTTTTTCTCTTTGCCTAGTTGGAGTTAAAGCTTTGTTTAATAATAACTTAAGTATCCCTACTTAGTACCTCACTAGATTTTGAGGACAGGATTAACTCTCCTTTGTCTACTTTTGAATTAATCAACAAAAGCGGAATATAGCCATACTTAACCCTAAAATAAGGGATGCTGTTACTACAGGAGTTTGCTCTTCCAAAAGGAAAAACACCCCTACTTAACATAAGTAGGTGCAACCCAGGTGCTACCTGGGTAAGAACTCAGTAACATGGGAATCCAAACTGAATGACAATTCAGAAATGTGTGAATCCTAGAAGAGTTAACACCTTTAGAGGTGAGAAGTCAATCCCACAGACAGTGCCCCGGGCAGGGCTGAACAATTTGGAAACTGTGTTTGGCCCCTGTGAAGACAGGCATGAACAGGAAACCACCATAAACGCCACAAAGTCCTGGGACTAGGAGAGTCTAGTGAAGTTGAGTCTGGTGGAGTGTCTCTTAGAAATAGTCTTTGAAGGAACTTCACTGGAGAATACAGCTTGGATCATGGCATCAACTTAGATTCTGAGTTCTGGACTACTTTGTTGGGTGAGTGAAAAGGGCTGACTCCTTTCCTAGTTTCCTAAAAGACTAGCTTCCATTTTGGAGTAGGCCTCGTAGTAATACTACGGCCCTCCTGGTAGAGGACTAGTATAGATATTTTCTCTAACCTCTCTCACTTTTCTCTATGTTATTGTTTGAGATATAATAACTTCAGAGCCCACGTTATTTAACATAATTTAAGTCCAACCACTAAATTTCACCTTTAAAAAGCCAAGAGAGTAGACTTGTTTTGGGGTTTGGGGGAACCAGCTATTTGACAAATTCAGATGTTGGACTTCACCAGGTCAGGTTCCTATAAGTACCTCTGTTTGGCTTTCATTTCTGGCTCTCCATTCCCTGAGGGTAAAGGTAAAATCAGACCAGGGAATCATACTTCCCTTTTACTTAGACTCTTATCCCCGTTTCTGCTTTTAGTATGGCAATTTTTCCATAGTCCTGGCTGCTGATGAGTGAGCAAAATACTATTGCAATTGTCCTGCAGGCTTACAGAACATAAATCACTTTCATTGGCCCTGGTGGTGATTCAAGGACCTGTTATAGTTCTCTTTTTACTCATAATTTTATACACATAGGATTTTGACACATATTTTTATCCAGAATTTAATTTTCCCTCTTTTGCTTTTTTTATTTTTTTTTATTTTTGGTTTTCTTTTGAGAATTGATTCATAAACTTCATAGCTCAGTCATGTATCCAAAGGTGATTCTAGTGTTCGTCAACACCCTCTTAAGCAGGGATTGTATAATTATCTTAAAATCCAAGTTCATGATATTTTAAAGCAATTTTAGGAAAAGAAAATCTCCAACACCCTGAATCAAGAAAGTGAATCTTCTGGAGTAGGTGTCATAAGGATGCCTACAGAAATCACATATTACATCAAGAAACCCAGAGTGAACTTTGGGATATAATTAACTGAACTGAAGGGGATTGAACCTATCATTTATTCTGAATGTAAATTCTTATGCCAAAGGGTGGTATAAGTGCCTGGTGTTATGAGGGGCTGGTGCTGAATGAGTGTGGAAGATCTCTAAGTGTAACACACAAGTGGTGGTAGTGAAACACAAAGGACTCCACAGGACTATTTTTAATGAATCTGTTCTGCTCAGCTTCAGTATAACAGTGTCCCAGGACAGATAGCTAAGAGAAGAATCTGTAGTTAAGAACACATAGCTGCTTCTCACTGTCTATCCTGGCTCAATATGGATAATGCTGGTTGACTACAATTTGAACGTTTACAGTTGAAAGGAATCTCCTCTTCCCTCAAATATCCAAGGATATGTTCACTAATCCCTGAGGTAAAGATGACATTCACTTTAGGTGAGTTTAAAGATTTAATAATCACAGGCTTAGGGAGGGAAGCAGGGAAATGATGGGAAGAGGAGTATGGGAGATCCTTGGCCTAAGCTATTGATGACAAAGGTGGTATATGAATTGAAGGTAATCAGAGTATTCAAGCATGTTAGTTGTTGATGGTTAGTTTACCAGTTTCCAGACTGGCAGAGCCAGACTGCTTCAACCTGAACCAGGTTATTTGATGGTAAATGATGTTGCTTCTTCTTGATGAGTGAATTAAATCAGAATATTCAGTATAGGATAACACAGGATTTGAGACTATGGAAATGATCAGTGCTGGTTGCTGGTATCTTAAGTTGTCTTTTGGCCTACTGTTATATTGAATCTCTGGGAGCTTGAAGATCACCTTTGATTGACAAATAAGTCAGTTGGATGGAATGCTCCCAGGGAGTCATGCGAGAGGCAGGAGGAGGGGCAGTTGAGAATCCTGAAGGGATTCTGGGTCTTTGACCTGTGCTGAGGCTGGAGATTGGTGGATCCTGGTCTTGGAGTGAGAGGGTGCAAACATCTCTCTGCAAACTCTTCTTGTACTTGAGATACCGGGCCAACCTGTACCTGACCACCACCTTGGTGTCTACTGCCCCTAGATATTAGGAGTTACATCATCTAGTTATCTAGGTTTCCCAGGGCCCGGGAGGGATCCGGGAAGGATCCGGGAAGTGGGCAGGAGACGAAGAAGAGGGTGGAAAGGGTGGAAATAACTCAACTGTAAGGCTGAAGATCTATTGAAGAAGTCAAAAATATCCCAGCAGTTTACCTACTCTGGTTTAGTCCTGGCCAGGCTGAACCAGAGGGAAGCTACATTGATTCTTCATCTGCCAGCAGTTGAGATTTTATTAGTAACCATTAGAATAGGGTCTCCTATACCACAGTCCTTTACTCTTATCCTTCCTGTTTAATATAAAGTTTAAAGTACCTTCCTAAAGCAGTTTCCAAGTTTGTTTTGGGAAGGGAGAAATCACAGTCAGAATACAAGGCGTTATCCTAGCTAAAGAGCCCAAATCAACATATCAATTAACCCCAGGTGGGTCCTGAAGGGATAAACCTCTTTGACCTGAAGGATCCTGCCTGGGCAACTGTTATAAGGGAGAAGGGTCATCTTATTTCTCTCTGTACATCAATTTACCATCTCAAATAGATCAAGGGACCTCCCATAATTATAACACTACCCAAGTCCAAACCAACCTCCCACCAAGCCCTGTCTCAAAATTGAGAACCCTGTCTCAGTTCAAATCCTGCTTTTATACTTTCCCATCAATTGAATTTGCACCTGCTAGGCTTTGCCAAACTCAGCTCATTCAAAATTCTAAACAGCTAACTGTCTATCATTTTGCTTTTCATATTGCATTGCAAAATGTCATTATAAGGAGAATACTCCCTAATTGACTTTTTGTCAATGTGTCTATTGATCAGTTTTTGTTTTCTTTCTCCTTTTCCTTTTCATTCCCTCATCCACAAATTGTTAAACACAGAAGAAAAACAACTGCTTGATCACATGGGTTGATGGGGATATGGTTGGGGATGTAGACTAAATGATCACCCTAGTGCTATATTAATAATATGGAAATAGTCTTGATCAATGACACATGTAAAACCCAGTACAATTGCTCTTTGGTTAAGAGGGAGGGAAATAGCATGATTCATGTAACAATGGGGAAAAAATTCTAAATAAACAAATTAATTAAATAAGCTTAAGGCCCCAAATATTTAATTAATTAAATGAAAGGTGGGGGGAGAATTATCCCCGATCAATGCATTGCTGAGAGGAGCTTAGTCTATCATAGTTGATCATTCCACAATATTGCTGTTACTGTGTACAATGTTCTCCTGCTTCTGCTTATTTCACTCTGCATCAGTTAATGTAGATCTTTCCAGCTTTTTTAGAAATCATCCTAGTCATCTTTTCTTATGGCACAATAGTACTCCATCACCATCATATGCCACAATTTTTTCACCCATTCCTGAATTGATGGACATCTCTTTCTTTCCGAGTTTTTGCCACCACAAAAAGAGCAGCTATAAATATTTTTGTACGAGTAGATACTTTGCCATTTAAAAAAAATCTTTCCTGGGTAGAGACTGGATCAAAGGGTGTGTATTGTTTTATAGCCAATTGGGCACAGTTCCAAGTTGCTGTCCAGAATGGTTGAATCAGTTCACAACTTCGCCAATAATGCATTAGTGTCCCAATTTTGCCATATCCCCTCCAACATTTGTCATTTTCTTTTACTGTCATGCTGGTCAATCTATAAGGTGTGAGGTGATGCCCTAGAATTATTTTAACTGCATTTCTTTAATCAAGAGCAATTTAGAACACTCTTTCATATGGTTATTGATGGCTTTGATTTCTTCATTTGAAAACTGCTCGTTCATATGCTTTGATCATTTGTTAACTAGAGGACAAAAATATAATCTTATTAATTTGTCTTAGTTCTCTATTTATTTTAGAAATGAGATCTTTATCAGAGAAATTTGTTATAATTTTCCCCCAGTTGTTTCTCTTCTGTAATGGGGAGATTAAGCAGTAGCACCCAGGCTGTGTCTAAAAACCTGAGGGTTCCATAATAGAATGAAGGTGGGATTTTGAAAAGAGGGGTGGGAGTTTGACCAAGCTGGAGGAAAGGAGGAGTGTTGGCTGTGTGGTCCAGGTTTTGCCACATACCCAAGGAGTTGCCAGTGTGTGATACCACTGAGAAGGAGATTTTGCAAGGAAAACATCGTGACCTAGGTTGAGGATAGGACCGGGTTAACTGTTGGTGGACAACAGGTTAATCAACCTTACTCCCTGGAGTCAGTTTTGGATTAACTGGCTGCTCTGAACTTGTTCCTGTTACATCTGTGACCAGCTTGGAGCATCTCTGAACCTGTACTGTGAGAACCCTTCTTGAGCCCCTCTTAGTTAGTTAGAGACCAGCTTAGTTAGATATTTAGTTAGTTAAACTATTAGGCTATTCTTTAGAATAGAAATACCCCTCTCCCTACTTCCCTCAGTCATTTCTATTAAACACCATTTTGTTATGTAATGTAGAAGAGGGCAGGATGGAATTCCTGCAAAATACAGGGTCAAGCCTCATCCAGAATTCCAGGGGACCCCCCCCCAGAACTTTGGGTGAGGGGACAGTTGAGTGGTAGTTAAACGGTTGCTTTCTGGGAGTTGAGGTGAGAAGATCTTGCTGCTTGCTGCTCCTGACTTGGGGGTTCACCTGAGGGTCCATTGTGGCAAAAGCCATTGTGGTTTCTACTCAGAAGTTAGCCTGTCTAGTAGGATTAGACCTTACCAGCATCAAGATAACAATTATTGAGTAATATAGAGATTAGGAGTAATTATTATTAGCCTAGAGAGCAAGTTTAGCCAAGTGCCTGCCACTCCCTCCTGGGGGGGGGGGCAGCTTCAAGCTGACAGTTCAGGGCTTTCCACACTTATCCAAATCCTAATTACCCCCTCTTGCCTTTCCCTTTTCCCTTCCATAACCAATATAAGCTTTATCTTCACTATCTCTGCCTGGGAATTATTTGAGGATACTCACTGCTCACTTTGCAATTGTTTGATGCTTATCTGTTGCCAGCATAAGAAGTCAAGTCCCATCTCACTCCTCAACATAAGGATCATTAGCCACTACTCATTTCTCTATCTCTCTATTCTCTATCTGTGGGGAATATAAGTTAAGAAAGGGAACATCATTAAAGATTAGCCTCAGCTGTATCTGGCTTGAAGCAACTCAAGCCTGACTCCATCTTCAACTGAAGCCCAACTGCTTGGGGGGAGGGGTTTGAGGACAAGAAGTACCTAATCCCCTCCCTACTCACTCCAGCCTGTCAGTGTGGGAGGAGAGTGTCCTGAAGATTTCTGACCCAGGCCTAACGATCAGCTTCCCCAGTATTTCTGTTATTACCAACATAACAGTTAGCACTTCCTGTCTCCTCTTAGTTAAACCCACTACATTGGTTTTTCCTGGTTGGCAGGTTGGCAGTTACTGGCCAACTGCCATTCCCAAACCTCACATCCCTATTTGGTTTACCTCTGTTCCTCTGTCTGTTTTTCCATTGTGAGGAGTGAGTGTGTCCTCAGTTTATTATTAATTCTCCATTCCTAATATTATTTTTTTTCATTCTAATCTTGGTTACATTGGTTTTGTTTGTACAAAAGGGTTTTTTTTTTTTGTAACTAAAAAGCATTTATTTTATTCTCTACTAAGCCTTTGAGTTTTGAGGACGTAACTAAATTCTGGAAAATCTTCCCACAGAAGGGTAAGTACAGTAAACATTATGAAGCAGTTATGAACAGCTGAAAGAACAGTAACCAAGCGCTAAATAAGAGAAGAGAAATTTTCAGCTACTTTTTAGTGAAAAAAAATGAAAGTAGGGAGGGACAGGGGCTTAAAGAATGAACAAGAGGGTCAGCTGGGTAGCTCAGTGGATTGAGAGTCAGGCCTTGAGATGGGAGGTCCTAAGTTCAAATCTGGCCTCAGACACTTCCCAGCTGTGTGACCCTGGGCAAGTCACTTGACCCCCATTGCTCAGCCTTGCCACTCTTCCACCTAGGAGCCAATACACAGAAGTTAAGGGTTTAAAAAGAAAAAAAGAATGAACAAGACAAAAATCTTCTAATACATTTGCCCTTGGCTAGATTGTAAAAAAAAAAAAAATGGAGCTAGGACTTCTATAATGCAAAGCTCCCACTACAGCACACTGTACACACTTGTTTTCCAAGCCCTCCCCCCATCTCCAAAATGCTGCCACTTGGATTATTTGCCTGCTTGTTGGGCCTGCCAATAGAGCAGCACATAGATCTTCTCTTTGATGCAATCTTTGTGGTAGGGCTGGTATGTCTGACTGCTCGATACACAAGGCAGCTAAGATCTGCCAGATCTCATCAATGAAATCAAACCACTGACTGATGTCATATGTGATGGAGGGACTGTTGGGATTCATTCTCTTCAGATGCTCTTCATACATTTTACAAACTCCTTCCATGCATTCATTCGCTGATTCATAATCAGCATAACTTCTGCCTTCTGGCCTCTTGGGCTGTGCCAACAAAATGGTATGAGACATTTTGCCAACCTCTGCTGCTGCCGCCACCACAGCCACTCCAAAACATTTTAATATATTCAAAATTATTCCTTTTACATCTTGTAATATTCTCTATCTCTTGCATGGTTATCAGTACTTCCATTCTCCATAGATCTGACAGGCAAACTATTTCGTGTTCCCTTAATTTACTCATAATATCACCCTTTATATTTAAGTCATATATCCATTCTTACCTTACCTTGGTATAAGGCGTGAGATATTGGGCTATACCTAGTTTATACCATAACGTCTCCATTTGTATTTTCCCTGGTTTGGTGGTGACCAGTAACTGCCAACTGTCATCTTAACAACTAGTGTGTTTCACCTAATCCCACATCCCTTGTTCAGGTCTTCAGTTAACTGGTGTCACTCCTATCATTTGTGGGTGTGTGGGTGTGCCAGTCATGAATATCACCCTGTTAAGGCAGTTACTTATTTCAGTATGAATCTGAATTTTCATAGTGAATAATCCTGGTGATATATTGCTGTAGTTTCTTTGCTATTGTTTATTATTTAAGATTTAATCATTGATAGTCATTAAGGAAATTGGTCTATAATTTTCTTTCTCTGTTTTTAGTTTTCAAAGCTTAAGTATCAACACCATATTTACATAATGAAAATAATTTTTTAGTTCTCCTTCTCTGCCCATTTTGCCAAATAGTTTATATAGTATTAGGATGAATTGTACCATCTGGATTTGGAGATTTTTTTTCTTAAGGATTTAATTGATAGTTTCTTCAATTTCTCTTTTTCTGATTATGTTATTTAAGCATTCTATTTCCTCTTTTGTTAATCTGGGAAATTTATACTTTTGCAAATATTCATTCATTTTACTTAGATTGTTAGATTTATTGTCATATATTGGGCAAAATAGTTACTAATGATTGCTTTAATTTACTTTTCATGCGAGGTGCATTCACCCTTTTAATTTTTGATATAGGTAATTTGATGTTCTTCACTTTTTTGAAAAATCAAAATAGCCAGTGTTCTATGTTCTTTTCTCTCTCTCTCATAAAACCAACCCAATATTATTTATTAATTCAATAGTTTTCTTACTTTTAATTTTATTATTTCTCATTTTATTTTTATTTCAAATTTAATCTTTAAAAGATTTTAATTCCTTCTTTTTCTAGCTTTTGTTGTTGCATATCCAATTAACTGATCAGCTTTTCCTCTATTTTGTTGATATAAGCAGTCAAAGGTATAAATTTCTCCCTAAGTACTACTTTTGCTATATCCCATGAATTTTGATTTCTCATTGTCATTCTTTTTAATTAAACCATTTAATTTGTTTTTTTTTTACCCACCTCTTTTGAGGAATTAGATTATTTAGTTCCCAATTTTTTTGTTTTTCCAGGAATACTTTTTGATTATAATTTCTATTGCATCATGATCTAAAAATGATGCATTTATTATTTCATGCTTTTCTGTGTCTGGTTGTGAAGTTTTTATGTCCTATGTAACAATTAAAAGGGCCAATAACCAATGCTATGATAGAAGGGAGGGAGATAGTCTATGTGGTGAGTGTCTCTTCCAGTTCTCCCCTGGGGCCAAATATACACTGGGAGATTTTAAGGGTGTGTCACCTCAAAACTGGGTGACCTGGATGTTCTTGCCACCCCACAGGAGTTGGGGGGGGCAAGGCTTCCCTATAAGACGAGGTATGTGGTACCCTAATCTGATTCTGAATAAGGACTGGGTTCACACAAACCTCCCCCCAATCAGTTAATTTCACAGCGGATGGTCCAGCTTCAAGATGGAAGCAGCCAGACTGAGTTATGTTTCCCCTCTCCCTTGTTGTCTCTCAGGCACTCTGGAATGCTATCTGACTGATAAATGGCTTTTATTATTTGCAATTCAGGGATTGGAGAAAGGGGTGAATGGCAGAGGGATTTGGGGGTGCCCTCTTCTCTATTTCTATAGGGAACCTTTGGGGTTCCCTCTCCTAAGTTTCTTCCCCCACCCCTTCTCCTTCTATTTCTATTTCTAGTTTTCTGTTTCTATCCTTTTCTATAATTGTAAGTTTTGACTGAAAGTGGGTCTCTCAGCAAGACTGGGTAATGGGAGAAGGAGACTAAGAGATCACTCCCAAAATGGAGTCCAAAAAACTTATCTTACTTAAAGGTTGAAGTCTTGATGGAAGAGATGCAATGGAATGGTTTTGATCAGGGAATCAGGATTTCAATTTCCAAAGAAAGATCCTCAGGAAACCCTAGGGACTGGATCCAAGCTGGGATGTCCACCTCCTCCCTCTCTCAGTCCTCCGCCCAAAGACCTCTCCTCTCTCCTCTCCCAAGAAATTCGCAGAATTCCCTCTGGTCTCAACTGGCTGCAAATGTCAGAAACTCCTTCTCTGGCTCCTTTCATCCCATCCCCCTTGCACAAATCCCATCCTTACACCTAGTACATGGTAAATTTTTGTATATGTACCATGTGCCCTTGAAAAGGAGTTATATTCATTTTTATCCCCATTCAGTTTTCGTCATAGATTAAATCTCACTTTCTTAGAATTGCATTCACTTCCTTCACTTCTTGTCTATTTTTTTTTAGATTTATCTATTCCCAAGAGGGGAATGTTGAGATCCCTCAATAATTTATTTTTACTATTTCATCTTTAATCTTTAGTTTCTCTTTAAAAATTTGGAGGGTATGTTATTTGATGCATACATGTTAACTGTTGATATGATTTCATTATCAAGATGTATCAATCTTCTTTATGTCTTTTAGTTAGATATTTTCTTGTCCTACTTTTGTCTGAGATGATTGCTACTCCTATTTTTTTATAATCTTAGTTCAATAGATTCTGCTCCAAGCTTCCTCCCCTGCCCTTTACTCTGTTTGTCTACCTGCCTCATATATGTTTCTTGTAAACAACATATCAGAGGATTCTGGTTTTTAATCCACTCTGCTATCAGCTTTCATTTTATGGGTGGGTTCATGCCATATACATTCACAGTTATGATTGCCACCATTTATTCCCCTCCATTCTGTTTCCCTCTTTTAGTCCTCTGCTTTCTCCTTTAACCCTGTCCCTCCACACAAGCATTTTATTTTTAACCACTCTTCTTATTCCCCCTGTTTTATATTGATCCTGTCCTCACCATTCCCTTTCTCATTTTCCTTCTACTTTTCTATGTTAAGAAAGTATTCTATGTTCCAATGAGTCTGATTGTTATTCCCTCTCTAAACCAATACCAATCAGAGTAAAATTTAAGCATTGCCCATTGCCACCCTCATCCCCACTTCCATTGTAATAGCTTTATTTTTGTATGCCCTTTTAGGTGATATAATTTAACCTGGTTTACCTCTCTTCCCTTTTCTCTCAGTGCAATCCATTTTTTTCACCTCTTGATTTGCTTGTTATCCTAAACAACTTACTCCAACACCCTCTATATACTTCTAACTACTATGATAATGATAAAATTTCAAAGTTTCAAATATAATCTTTCTACATAGGAATATAGATAATTTGACCTTGTTGAGTCCCTTACATTTTCTTCTTATTTATCTTGTTATGCTTCTTTTGCATTTTTCATTTGGACATCTATGAGGGTAAAAAGTTGGTTTGACAAATATTAAGAGTCAAAAAAGATTGTGGTCACCATTTATAAAATATAAACCCTTAAGTGAAAATGACTGTTAGCAGCTTTTATTTACAACAAGGTAGAGATATTAAAGTTGGAAATATAGGAAAGAGGTAGAATAAAATCGCCTAGCTACAAAAATGCCCTAAGTCCTACTAGTGCCTCCAAACCACGAATGCAAATCCAAAAGTGAATCTCATCAGGATCTGAAGCTGTAATTAGGAGGCCGAAATTGGAGGAGCCATGAGATGCTGAAAACCCCCCAGGAATCTCACCAATGCTCAGGCTCAAGGGAGTATCCCACCAAAGGTTCCAACCAGGAGAGAGGTCTCATCAAAGAGCCAAGGAAAAGGATCCCATTATTCTCTTATGTCTCGCCTTTCATAGGCTTTTCCCCATGTCACTTCCTTTCTCTTCCCCACTTCACAGGAACCAATCACAGCTTCCCAATTTGCCTAGCACTGCCCTGGGGGTGGTGGTGCTTGTGGCCTTTGGGGCTATGAACATTTTCTAATAAGTGACTTGTGAATTTTCTTATTTAGTGACTTGTTAAGTAAGGGTACTTTCAGTTCTTGAATGATTAGAGGTTGATGTTTGATTACATTAAAATAGACAAAGAGTTTGAATTCTCTTTCACACATCAAATTACCTGTTTAGGTCTGGTCTTTTCATCAAAAATGCTTGGAAATCTTCTATTTTATTACATGACCCTTTTTTCACCTTGCAAATATATAGTCAGTTCTGATGGGTGATGATTCTTGGTTGTAAACCCAGTTCCCTTGCCTTCCAGAATATCATAGTTCAATATAGAAGCTACAAGACCCTCTAATTCTGACTGGAGCTCCATGATATTTCAATTGTTTCTTTCTGGCTGCTCTTACTATTTTCACCTTGGCCTGGGAGCTTTTGAATTTGGCTATAAAATTCCTGGAAGCTGTCATTTGGGGATATATTGCAGGATATGATCTGTGGATTCTTTAAATTTCTACTTTATTCTCTTGTACAAGAATATCAGGGTAGTTTTCCTTGATAATTCTTATAATATGATGGCTAGGCATTTTTTTATCATGACTTTCATGTAGTACAATAATTCTTAGATTGTCTCTTCTAGGTCTTGTTTCCAGGTCAGTTATTTTTTCAATGAGATATTTCATATTTTCTTCTTTTGATTTTGTTCATTTCTTGATATCTCACAAAGTCAGCACCTTCTATTTGCCCAATTCTAATTTCTAAGGACTGATTTTCTTCTACCACCTTTTGAATCTCCCTTTCCATTTGGTTCATTCTGTTTTTCATGGAACTCTTTTCTTTATTGGATTTTTGTCTCTTTTTCCATTTGACCAACTATGCTCTTCAAACTGTTGTTTGCTTTTTGCATTACTTTTGTTTCTCCTCAGTTTTCTTCTCTCTTATTTGATTGTTGAAATTCTTTTTGTATTCTTCCAGCACAGTGATGGGCAAACTTTTTACAGAGGGGACCAAAGGAAAGGAAATGTTTATCTGTCATTCTGTTTCTAAGGCAACTCTTTTGAAGTTTCATTGTATTGTATCCTACTCATTGTATTCATCAGATTAGGATCATGTTGTGTGGCCAGACAGAATATTTCAGGGGGCCACATCTGGCCCATGGGCCACAGTTTGCCCATCACTGTTCTAGCACATGAGACCAATTTTTTTCCCTTTGTTGTTTTGCTTGTGGCTGCTTTGATCTCACTGTCTCCTATTGAGTTTGTGACTCTCTCTTTGTCCCCTTAGAGATTTTCTAGAGAAATCTAGAGATTTGTCATCCCAGGCTTGAATGGGCCAAACATCATGGACTTGGGGACCTCACTGCAGGCCAGTACCAGAACCTTCAAGGATTGGGGCAAGGGGTGTTCTGCTGTTGACTTAAGTAGGGTCCCAGGGTCTGAAATTTGTACTGTAGTCAGGTTCAGAAGCCAGTGAATCGGGTGGGATGATGGTGGTAATGGCCTGAAGTCCTCTTTCATCATTTGTTTGTATTTGTGGTTTTTGCTATGATTGTAGTGAGATTACTCCCTAGGCATGGTGGTGCATGATGGTGGACAGGAGACCTGGGAATGGATTGGCTTAAAATTGTGTCTCATTCTGGTCCCACTGGCCACTCCTCCCTCTCCTAGTCAATTAAAACCTTTTAGTAGGAAATAAGATTAGAAAGGAGAACCTAGAAGTCATCAACACATCATGGAAAGATCAAAGGAAAATAATTTTTACAAATTGTATCACATATTTGTTACAATTCACATCCTAGTAATGTGTGCCAAATTAGGAGAAGCCGTCTATGTAGTGCTGGTCAAGGTCTATGAGCCTCTGATATGTAAATTCCAGAATCGATCTAGTCAACAATCAGCAGAACACCAAAAGAGCTTTATGACTTTGGGATGATGACTTTGAAGTTTTACCAATAACTTGGAGAAGATTAGGAGTCAATGAACTCATCTCAAGGTGGCACAGAGAGGACCTGGTCTGTCCCCACACCTCTCCTCCCCGCCTCATACCTCTCTTATCAAAATGAGACCCAAATTCCTGCACCCAGTCCTCTTTCACCTCATACCCTTCATCATAGTGAATTCCCCATATGAAAGAGAATTTAAACTCTTGTTTATCTTAACTTAATCAATCAAGTACTTAGAGATACCCCTCCCTTTTTAACGTGAGCAGTCATTAACACTTAGCAAGAGCCTTTTACTAAAAAAAGTTCACTTTCCCAAAGACCACAAACACTGCCACCTGGGCAGTGCCAGGCATATTAAGAGGCTGTGAATGGTTCCTGTGAAGTGGGAGAGAGACAGGAAGTGACTTTGAGAAAACTGCTCATAAAAGGCCAGCCCAAGGACTCCTGAGGGGGATTCATTCATTCTGGGCTGATCACTGGAGCTGAAGGAAGAGGCTTATGCTGGTGAGACTATCACAACTTCCACATGGAGATTGAAACTTTGAGGAGTGAGCTGGATTTCTTCAGATCAAAACTCTAGGGTGGTGGGCTAGGAAATATTTTCTACTTCCTGCCTACATTTCTCTCTTTACTATATTTATAATAAACTAAATTGTTAAGAGCTACTAATAGCATTTCCGCTTAACTTTTAATTTTTATAAATGGTGACCACAATCTTTTTGAACTCATATTTAGTCAAACCAATTTTAACCCTTACACCCAACACCTCTTTCCATACATTTTATACTTCACTCTGATGTGGGATGATAGCAGACAGAGAGGGATGATAATAATGGGGAAAAGACCCTCATAGTTCTCACTAGTTAGCACTGGTTAAACATCAACTGAAAACCCTGTAGTTTCAGCATTAGTCAAATATGAATTGCAAATTGACTCATTATCCATTTTTATGTACTGAATCTGTAACATCCTATAATGGACATAAGCTTTGTGCCTAATCAGTTTTACTAAGTACTCATATTCTTAGAACTGTAAGATATAATTATCGTGCTTCTCCAATGTACCTCATCCCCTGCCCCACCTCCCAATGTTCTCATTCCTGAAAAGACCTCTCCCACATTGACCAGTGATAATAAGGTGGACAATAGGGAACCAGGGACCTACACACTAAGGACTTTGGCATTCCGGAATAACCTCCCCAATTTGCACGTGCTCTTTATTCCCTATGCCATCAAACCCCAAGACACACTTCCATCTGAATTTTAGCCATACCTGTCTTCCAGGGTTTGGGGGAAAGGTGAAGATTTCTCTGCAACGGGAGATGACAAGCTCCCCAATCCTAATCAATATGCCAAACATAATCCACAGAGCTTGGAAGCTGCTACTCCATACTATCAGTTCTAAAGAAACTATTCTAGCTCCTAGGATTGTCCATTAACCCTAAAGCAATTAGCCCCAGACTATTCCAGTTATTGTACCACCATAAATTACTTCAAATAAAATTCTTTTCTTACTTTTGGATTGAAGTTCGTCTCCCATTCCTGGGCTGACATGCTGGTACAAATGTGGGTGCTTCTCCCATACCTCCTCTCTGCTCTATCACTGACCCAGTGATACAGATCTCCTGACTGATTCTTGGTTAAGACCCTCCATCTTTTAACTCTTGTTTTAAATCGGGGGGCATCTGGGTGGCTTGATGGATTGAGAGCCAGACCTTGAGATGGGAGATCCTGGGTTCAAATTTGGCCTCAGACACTTCCTAGAAAGTCACTTGATCCCCATTGCCATCCATACCACTGCTGGGTTTATACCCCAGAGATATGTTAAGACTTGTACAAAAATATTTATAGCAACACTTTGTAGTGGCAAAAAATTGGAAAATGAGGAGATGCTTTTCGACTCGGGAATGGCTGAACAAATTATGGTATCTGTTGGTGATGTAATACTATTGTGCAAAAAGGAATAATAAACTAGAGAAATTCAGTGTGAACTGAAACAACCTCCAGGAAGTGATACAGACTCAAAAGAATAGAACTCGGAGAACAATGTACAGAGATGGATATGCTATAGCACAATCTATCATAATGGACTTCTCTACTAGCAGCAATGCAATGATCCAAAACATTTCTGAGGCAGTGTGCTCTGGGCACACTGGTTGTGGCTTCACCAATATGCTGATACCATGGTGGAAAATCGTATCTGCTCCTCTCTGCAACATCCCTCACCCACCTAAGCTAAGGTTGGGGCCCCCTGGGGGCTTCAAACTGGCTTGAAGGAGGATTATCCCCTTTAAAATAAGCAAGATTTTCTCTGGCCAATCCTGAGGTCTGTGGTAGCTGCCCCCTTTTGTACTTCAGGTGGGAGGTAAGTAGAGGGTGGTGTCTGGTGCTCTGAGTTTATCTACCCTGGTGTCTAATTTAAACAACTCTAAAAAGCTTAGTGAAGTGAGGTTCCTCTACATAGTGGTAGCCATAATGTAAGAACTAAGACTAGGCCTATGGTCCTTACTTTTCAGAAACTATTGAAATTTACTTAGGTAGAGGCAGGGAACGAAAGAGAAGTATTTTAGCTATGTGGGTGCTTTCTACATGGCTCCCTAAGCCACCTTCCTCTTTGCTGCTTCCTCCAGAAAGAGTCCCTACTTGCTTGTGTTCCACAATTTTTCCTTCTCTCTTCTATCATATCATATTCAAATTCAGTCACATGACTCACACTAGATGTTATTAGGATCATAGGGATGCAGATAAGACGCCATGTGTCATCCTGGACGGTTCCCTTAATACAACTGGATATCCTATTTTAAAGCAAATGGCAATTTCTTGTTTCCCCTTTTAACCTTGGTTGCATTGGCTGTTTGTACATGTAGTTTTGAATAGAAAAAATCCATGACATAGCTCATGTCATCTACTTCTCATTTGGAGTTCTCTGTAAATGTCTTCCCATGCTCATTACATTCATAAGGTTTCTTCTTCCCAGTATGGATTTGAAGATGTTGAGCAAGATGGGATCTGCGACTGAATGTCTTTCCACATTGTTTGCATTCATAAGGTTTCGCGCCAGTATGGATTCGAAGATGCCGAGCAAGACTGGAATTGTGACGAAATGTCTTTCCACACTGCTTGCATTCATAAGGTTTCTCCCCAGTATGGATTCTCTGATGTACAACCAAACTGGACCTGTCACTGAATGTCTTTCCACACTGCTTACATTCATAAGGTTTCTCCCCAGTGTGGATTCTCTGATGTGCAGCAAGATGGTATATATGACGGAACGTCTTTCCACAATGATTGCATTCATATGGTTTCTCCCCAGTGTGGATTCTCTGATGTGCAGCCATATTAGATCTGTTATTGAATGTCCTTCCACACTGCTTGCATTCATAAGGTTTCTCCCCAGTGTGGATTTTCTGATGTGCAGCCAGATTTGAACTATCAATGAATTTCTTTTCACAGCACTTGCATTCATAAGGTTTCTCCCCAGTGTGGATTCTCACATGTACAACCAAACTGGATCTGTCACTGAATGCCTTTCCACACTGCTTGCATTCATAAGGTTTCTCTCCAGTGTGAATTCTCTGATGTACAACCAGAATGGATCTTTCATTGAATGTCTTTCCACATTGCTTGCATTCATAAGGTTTCTCCCCAGTGTGGATTCTCTGATGTGCAGCAAGATGGCATATATGACGGAACGTCTTTCCACAATGATTGCATTCATATGGTTTCTCCCCAGTGTGGATTCTCTGGTGTGCAGCCAAATTGGATCTGTCACTGAATGTCCTTCCACACTGCTTGCATTCATATGGTTTCTCCCCAGTGTGGACTTTTTGATGTGCAGCCAGATTGGATCTGTCAATGAATTTCTTTTCACAGTACTTGCATTCATAAGGTTTCTCCCCAGTGTGGATTCTCACATGTACAACCAAACTGGATCTGTCACTGAATGACTTTTCACACTGCTTGCATTCATAGGGTTTCTCTCCAGTGTGGATTCTCTGATGTCGAGCAATGCTAGTGCTCCAACTAAATGTCTTTCCACATTGCTTGCATTCATAAGGTTTCTCCCCAATGTAAATTCTCTGATGTTTAGCAAGTTTGTGTCTCTGACTGATTGTCTTTCCACATTGCTTCCAATCACCAGACTTTTCCTCAGAGTTCATTTTTTGATGTTCAGTATGGGATGAATTTTGAGGTTCAACACAGAATTCCCTCCAAGCTACTTTATTTGAAACATCACTCATGATTCTTTGCTCATCTGTTTCTTCTACAGAACTGCTCATCTCTGTTGGAGTTGCCTCCATTTCCATCAGATTTCTGATTTCTCCTTCTAAAAGAAACAAACATTGTATAGTTACATATACACAAAAATAATCCTATCTCCTTTTCTCTACTGCCAGAACATAAAATGCTTTATATCCTATTTCCTCAGGTAAGAAGAAAAGTCTTCCAACTGAAATGGATACAATCCATACTTTGAAAATGCCATTACCTTAAAGCTAAAAAGTAACTGAATTAAAAGAGCCTCCCATATGATCTCATTGTGTCTTCATAACAATCCAATGATTTTGGTCAGCCTGTCATTACTACAGTAACCTGTTTCAGACCATATCCTCAGAATGGTGGTGGAGTGCTTTGACCCAACCTGGGAGCTGAAACCAAATCTCATGACTAGGCATGCTCTGTCCACAGTACTAGAAAATTCATTCACAATCTTTATTTTTGCGTTCATTGTTGACACATTCAATCCTATCTTCAAAGGTATGATACCGCTGGGTGTATGTACACTAAATATTCCTATTATTTCATGATCTCTATCTGAAAGCATTATGTAATTTCCTTCATAATTGTTTTTTGTTGTTGTTGTTGTTGTTGCAGGATCTCAGATCAGAGGAAGAAAATCCACCCTCTTTTTTGTATCTACCCAAGGCATGAGATTTTGTTCTGTTCCCTACTTCTTCAGAATAGCCATTACTTTTCTTTAAATGCCTCTTTCCACTACTATCAAGTCTTTCTACTAAATACAACGTACACGAAGACATGGAATTTCCCAAGTTTTAAAATGTCTCATATAATAACTTGAGTCCATCATCCTTTTGAAAGGAAATGGGCTGCAGGTTCCATTATTTATCCTTTTCCACTCTTCCAATTTAGTGGTTCATAAGCCCTTTGGAGATTTGAGGGGACTTGAGCTAAATATTAGTTACTGTCACCGTAAGCAGGAAATAATGGACCCAATTTTGTTAAAATTGTTTTTCCTCTTGAACAAGGATTTTGAACATAATAGTTTTCCCCCTGCAGTTCTTCCAAATAATCCCAACCAGGAAGATGATGCTTTTCAGGTTCATTTACAATAACATCAAACTCTTACTACTTCTGACTAAGTTTAACACATTCCTTTAGTTTCTCATATTGACATCAAAGTATTTCCAGCTTCCAGGAAGGTTGGCCATTCATGCTTACAGACAAGCACAGACTCTCCTTGGCTACCATTATACGTGAATAGTTGTCTCATTCCTGGGTAACTCTGTAATTGCATCTCATCAAATGTATAACCACATGATTGAGATGGTATTTGGGTTTGCATTCTTGCAGCAGAGTGTCTACCTTGGTCAGTAGACATGATGGAGTCCAGGTATATATTAATCTTGATAATATTTTAGGAGTACTCAAAAAGCTGACTCTTATGATATTTCTTTCATATACGTTCCTCTAACTAATACTGAGTTAAATGGAACCTTAACCGTGTCAAATTCCTAGCCCTTCTCTGAAGCTATGCTCTGAAAGACTGGCCAGTTATCTCAGTCTACTTGTTTTCTCAATATCAATAAACATCTGTATCAAACAAGCATAGATGCCTTAGGCCATATGAACTCCCGATCTGGGCTTTAGCTATACCTATTGTCTTGGGATCCCCCAGTTTGTCTCTTGTGATGATTACCTAATAATGTTAATGTATCAGACAATTTGTCTAATTATCATTCTCCCTTCCCCCATACTGTTATCCTAATAAAAACACCAGTATGTCAACTAAGGATTAAGCTTTTCACCATAAGAGCTCCATTCCAGTAAAGCTCTATCCCACCAGAGCTAACTTGCTGTCTGACTACTTCATGTCAGAAATATTTTTGTCTTTGTGTCTTTACTTTCACCTTATGCTCTCCTACTGTAGCAATCCAGGTATACATTAATCGTGATATTATTTTAAGAAGTATTCAAAACTTAACTCTTATACTGCTAATGATTGATCTCTGCAATCTTGAGTCAATTTGAATGTTGACCTTGCCAAATCCCTAGCCTTTCCCTAAGGCTACACCCCAGAAGAGAGTCAGTTATCTCAGTCTCCTGACTTTTCCTTCTATGATCAATTAACATAGGTATCAAACATCAGTAGATGCCGTAGGCCATATCCACCCTGGATCCTGATCTTAGCTCTACCTATTGTTTCAGGTTTTGGCAGTTTGCATTTTATGATGATGACCTCATAATGTTAATGTATCAGGCCACTGGCCTCTCCCCTTCCCCCCATACTGTTGTAACCCCAATAAAAAGTGACAAGAAATCAGTTGGAAATAAGCTCTTGACCATCAGAGCTTACTCGCTGTCTACCTTATGCCAAAACTTTCTGTGTCTGCGTGTCTTCATTCTGGCCTTATGTTCTCTTTCCATTAATCCTTAACCCGTAACCCATTTTCAGTCAGTCCTTGGTTCCCCTTTCTGAGTGTCCAACCCACTAGGAATCTTCGTGGAGTCGGTGGACGGCTTCATCTGGCGCCCATCGTGGACTGACACCTGAGAGGAAGATTGCAGTGCAGGACCAGGGACGGTCAACGGACCTCAGGTGGCTTCTGGGGTGAGTCGCTGACCACTAGAAAATGGGTCAGAAACTTTCTTCTCACACTAGTTACATACGATCGCTAAAATCCTTAGTGCACAGGCAAGGATACAGAGTACCAGAAGCTAAACTTCAGGCATTGTTTAAGGTGATTTTGAAATGTGATCCCAAGTTCCTAGAAATAGAAGTACTCAATGTACAACAGTGGGACCAACTTGGACAGACTTTAAAGAAAGCGCAAGAAAAGGGACTTAGAGTTGCTTCATCAGTATGGTTAACTTGGAAGGTAGTTAGAACAGCTTTAGAGGCAGAAACCATTCAAGAGTCATTGTCCCAACCTGCCTCACTATTAGACATTCCCCCTAACCCTAACTCTATCTTGCTTCACCCATCCCTCTAACTACTCTGTCTGCTGCACAGCCTTTGCAGACTTTCCCCCACTCTCTACCTCCCCGCCTCTTAAACCTTCAAGGCCTGATTGCAACAATTGGGCTACCTCACCACTTTCACTTCCAATTCTTCCTCCTCCTTTTGAGGACAAGGGAGATTCCCCCATCCTGGAGGATAATCCTCTCACAGATGTGCTTGAGATTCCTCCTAATCCCTCACCTCACCCTGTCAACTCTGATAAAACTAAATCCTACCCCACCCAAACTACTACTTCTCGCCCACCCCCACCCCAACCTCCACCTAGAACTCGTAGGATTGTGACCGATTGAAGACATGGCGGACGTTTTGGCTTGCCCAGTTTTGTTGAGAGAAAACCCTGACAATCAGGATGAACTATTGGCAGAGCACAAAATATTTGATTTTAAAACACTCAAAACTCTGAGATAGCATGGTACAAAATGGGAATACAGCTCCCTTTACCTTGGCGCTAATTAAAAATATCAGCCAACAATTACTTACACCAGAAGACTGGTATACTTTAGCCCGATCCACACTTAATGGTGGCGATTATTTGATTTGGAGACTATATTTTCAGGATCTATCTAAGGAACAGGCGAAAGCCAATGAAAGAGCAGGGATTGATCTCTCATATAAACGATTAATAGGAGAAGGTGAATTT
Source organism: Gracilinanus agilis (assembly GCF_016433145.1). Lineage (NCBI taxonomy): Eukaryota > Metazoa > Chordata > Mammalia > Didelphimorphia > Didelphidae > Gracilinanus > Gracilinanus agilis. The sequence continues at coordinate 522,812,327 of NC_058133.1, forward strand.
CACACCCTCCATATGCAATTGGTATATACAGAGCAAGCCTACAATCAAATCTCAGTAGCAGCAGAAAGAGCATGGCAATCCTTACCAGCAAAGGATAATGCGCCGAGTTCATTGGCAGAAATTAAACAAAGGCCAACAGAACATTTTTCAGATTTTATTGATAGACTATCTACTGCTATAAAAAGATGGGTTTCAGACCCAGAGTAGGGAGAAATACTTCTAAAAGGTCTTGCATACGCAAATGCTAATGCAGACGCTAAAAAGGCAATGGCACCCTTTAAATCTACAGGCACGGTGTCAGACTTCCTGAGAGTCTGCCAGGACATAGGCACGATAGAACATAAAAATATAATGGCAGCACAAATGAACCAAATTAAAGGCCCTTGCTTCGCATGTGGCCATTCAGGGCATTTTCAAAGGTCATGCCCAAAACTCAAACAGAAAATTCCTCCTAGCATTTGCCCAAAGTGCCGTACAGGCAAGCACTGGGCCTCACAATGTAGAAATCAAACTGGACCAAGACTAATCAATGACGACCAAAGGCAGCTTCCAAAAAACTAATTTGCGGGCAAGTCTCGAGCCCAGGACAAAAACGAGACCGTAATGAGACTCCTGATCCGGTAAACTGTGATTCAGAACTAAATTTCGTTCCAAATCATACAGAAAATAATTTTGACATAAAAGCAGAATCAAATGTAGAAATAACTTGTCAGATGGGAGTATGTCACATTCCTGTACATCTTACCTTTCCTATTCCGAAAGACTCTATTGGGATATTATTAGGTAAAAGCCATTTGCTTTCACAAGGATTAGAGATTTTCCCTCAGGTCATTGACACACAGATGGGAGGAACAGTAGATATCCTAGCAAAAGCCCTCTCATCCTTTACTATCACTAAGGGAATGAAAATAGCAACCTTGATTGTTTTACCCAACACTACTACCACCATAGAGGAAAATAGCGACACACAGCATGCCAAACCTCATATTTCTAACTTATATTGGACCCAAAAGATCACTAAGGATAGGTTAATCATGCCCTTGTATGTAGAAAATGAAATTATGTCAGGCATTCTTGATTCTGGTGCAGACATGTCTGTAATATTGACAAAACATTGGTCTGCATCTTGGGAAACAATTACACCCCAACACCAGGTAATTGGTATCGGGGTACCCAAGAAAACTCGACAGTCTGCTAAACAACTAGCATGGTCTGATGATGAAGGTCACTATGGCATATTTCAACCTTACATTTTGGAATTCCACATTCTCTCTGGGGAAGAGATGTTTTAGCCGAAATGGAGTTAACTCTAACCACATCTAATGTGGCACAAACAAGGTTTTTGGGGTCAGTATTAGACTCCCCTATTAAATTTGCAGATCCTATAACTTGGATCACATCTAAACCTGTCTGGGTAAACCAATGGCCTATATCTGGAGAAAAACTTCATCATCTACACAAATTAGTACAAGAGCAGCTAGAATTAGGGCATTTTCAGGAATCTAACAGTCCTTGGAACACCCCCATATTCCTTGTCCCTAAAAAATCAGGGAAATGGAGGTTAGTTCATGATTTACACAAGGTTAACGAACAAATGCTTAACATGGGGACACGCCAACCAGGCATTCCATCTCCCAGCCCTATCCCTATGGATTGGAATCTCATAGTGATAGACTTAAAAGATTGTTTCTTTCACATTCCTCTCTCCCCAGAAGACTGCCATAGATTTGCCTTTTCTGTTCCATCTGTAAATTTTAATGCACCTTTCAAAAGGTATGAATGGAAAGTACTACCTCAGGGAATGCAAAACAGTTCTACTTTGTGTCAAAAATTTGTGGCTCAAGCACTTGAGGTAGTGAGAGATAAATATAGAAATCAATATATATGTCAATATCTAGATGATATCCTGCTAGCAGCCCCATTGGCCAACTTAGCGCAGGAGATGCTAACAGATACAAAAACTGCTCTGACAAAAGCCAAACTGACAATTTCTCCTGAGAAGATTCAAATTGACCCACCTTATAAATATCTTGGCACCATTGTATATGAACAGGAAATCAGACCCCAGAAATTAGAGATTCGCAGAGATTGTTTAAAAACCCTAAATGATTTTCAAAAACTAATGGGTGATATAAATTGGCTAAGACCCTTTTTAAAAATAACTACAGGGGAATTGGAACACTTATTTTCCTCTTTACGGGGAGATCCCTCACTTTCTTCGCCCAGGGAACTTACGGCTGAGGCGGAGAAGGAACTTCAAAAGGTTGAAGTAGCTTTATCTCAAGCCAGATTATTCAGAATTGACCCTTCCATACCTTTAGTAGCTTCAGTACTGAGTACCAAGTACACACCCACAGGAGCATTACATCAAGGAGAACATATAATTGAATGGTTACATTTATCTAACCAGCAAACGAAGTCACTCAGTAGTTACCTGGAACTGATAGTGTTGGTGGTAACCCAAATCAGAAAACGATCTCGCCAGTTAATTGGTTCTGATCCTGATATAATTCACCTACCAATCACTCAGGAACAAGTTCACAACTTATTTGCACAATCCTTGCCATGGCAAATTGCATTTGCAGACTTTACGGGAAAAATAGACAATCACATCCCCAGCAACAAAATATTGCAATTTGTAAAATTAACACCAATTATTTTTCCAAAGATAACATCTCTGCATCCCATAATTAATGCTGTAAATATTTTCACTGATGCATCCAAAAATGGTAAGGCAGGAGCAGTTGTGAACAGTCGTGTCATGCTAATGCACATGAAATATAGCTCCCCCCAAAAAGCTGAGTTAGCAGCAGTAAGGAATGTGCTTAAGGACATTGCAGAACCCTGCAACATTATTTGTGATTCTTTATACGTGGTCAATCTGGTAAGTGGTCTGGAAACAGCAAAAATCAAGCCAGTACAAGATGAGGAATTATTTCTTTTACTTCGCACCACACAAATGGTAATATGGCAGAGACAGAACACATTTTTCATAACGCACATTCGCTCTCACACGAATCTCCCCGGACCTCTAGCCGAGGGAAATTCGAAAATAGATGCCTTAGTAGCTTCTGCTTTTCAGGAAGCAGTTGATTCGCACTCGCTACTACATCAGAGTGCCAAATCTCTAAGATCTCAATTTGCTATAACCAAGAGACAAGCTAAAGAAATTATCCAGCAATGCAGCTCCTGCGCACCCCTTGCTTCCATTTCACTTCCAGCAGGAGTAAATCCTCGAGGTTTAAAAGCCAATCAGCTGGGGGCAGCTGGGTAGCTCAGTGGATTGAGAGCCAGGCCTAGAGACAGGAGGTCCTAGGTTCAAACCCGGCCTCAGCCACTTCCCAGCTGTGTGACCCTGGGCAAGTCACTTGACCCCCATTGCCCACCTTTACCAATCTTCCACCTATGAGACAATACACCGAAGTACAAGGGTTTAAAAAAAAAAAAAAAAAAAAAAAGCCAATCAGCTATGGCAAATGGATGTAACACAGTATGCTCCTTTTGGTAGATTAAAATATATTCATGTGATCATTGATACCTTTTCTCATACTGTTTGGGCTACAGCTCAAAGTGGAGAAAAGGCATGCCATGTTATTGCTCATCTTCTAGAAGCATTTGCACATCTAGGTATTCCCAAACAAATTAAAACAGATAATGGAACTGCATATACCAGCAAAAGGTTTGCAGAATTTTGCAAATTATGGAATATCACACACAAAACGGGTATTCCAGGAAATTCCACCGGACAAGCTATTGTGGAAAGGGCAAACAGAACCCTGAAAGCCCAAATTCAAAAACAAAAGGGAGAGTACCAGATTATCTATGAAGGCAATATAACAAAACCTAAGCCTAATAACCCTAACAAATTGCTAAAAAATGGTACTTTCACCATCAATCACTTCTCCATCCCAGAAGGGCTTAATACCACACCTATGCAAAGGCATTTTGAGTGTAATGAAAAGGATTACACTGCAAAACAACCCTGGGTTTTTTGGAGATTGCCAGGAGAATCAGAGTTCAAGGGACCCAACAAAATAATAACGATGGGCCGAGGTTTCGCTTGTATTTCCACAGATAAGGAGAACATCTGGACTCCCACCAAGCATATCAAGCCCTGGAAAGGACTAGATCCAGATCCAGACAGAGCATAGGTGCATCCAAGTCCAAATACCCTCCAAGCTGACCAGATCAAGGAAGAGAAGCAGACGGGCAACAGAGATGACACCAATAAGCCACACACCAGCTAGGCTGACAAGGCCACAGACAGGACTACCACCAGTGACTGTGTAAGTACCAAAGACTGATATCACCAAATTCTTGGTGGCACTCACTATCACTGCCATGACATTCAGCTGCCAAGCTGAGGTTTATTGGTCTATCGTTCCCAAACCCCCATTGTTAAGAATGTTAACTTGGATGGACAGACCCCCACTTGTGTATGTTAATGACACCAAATAGCTGCCATACCCTATGTTATTCGAAAACATTCCTCTGGAACCTGAAAGAACCAGATATAATTATTCAGGTTCTACTGTGTACCCTCCATTTTGCATGTCTCTGTTAAGAAATAACAAAAACAATGCTTTTTGTGTACCCCGCAAATTGCAAGCTTGGATAGTGAGAAATGCATCTGATAACAAATATGTGGGGATTGGCATTTCAACTTTAGGTAGAGGGGACTATACAGCTAAGCCTACTTATAAACCAAAACCCCCAATTACTAAAAAGGTATGTTCAGATCAGGTGGCACAAAGATCTACCATGGTCAGATGGTTCTATTACCACTCCTAGACAGGTAGCCATGCCACGTAATTGTAGTACAAAGATTTTTAATTGGGGATCTGTATTACATGGTGGAAGTGATGATGCATTCAGACGCACGAATGCTACTAGAGGCTATGAGAGATGGCAGATTCCATGCGTGCCAATCTCGGAAAAGGCAGACCTTAAGCAGGCTGCCATGGCAGGATCCAGACTTGCTATTGAAGCAGGTCCTGTACAAAACACTCAATGGAAAATCATGGCTGCTACTCGGCCAATTCACAAATTTCAAATTAATATGACGAGTCAATGGATTCAATTTGAAAATGTCACCTATACCAACGTTACTGCTTGTGTATTTGCTCCCTATGTGATGTTATTAGGTGACAATCTTTCCATCACAAAAAATGAAAAGGGACTGTATGAAATTCAATGCTTGAATTGTCAGCTAAACCAATGTATAGATTCTATGCAAAAGAATGCTTTTGTAGCTATCATGTATCAACCACCAATGGTGTGGTTGCCTGTGAATCTCACAGAAACTTGGGCTTCTACTCCAACTGTTAATTTTGCTCAGAAGGCATTTAACCACATAATACATGGCTCCAAACGTTTAGTATTATCCATTATCGGAGCTCTGGTCTCCATAATCACTCTTATCACCTCTCTAGCTACAGCATCTGTTGCATTATCTAGCTCTATTCAAAACCAAGGTTTTATACAAGAGGTTGTATCAAATTCATCTGAACTTTGGCACACCCAGCAAAGTCTAGACCTCGCTTTTAAAGATGAATTAGAAACCTTGAAAGACGCAGTATTTTGGCTTGGAAAAGAGGTTGAAGCCTTACACACTAGGATCAATTATCCATGTCATTACAACCAAACAGGATTTTGCATTACACCTTTAAAATATGATAATGTCTCATGAATGGCAAACCGTGGTACAGCACATAAAAGGTGCTTGGGGGCATCATAATAGCACATTAGATATCGTACATTTGCAACAAGAAATTAACAATTTAAACCAAATTGTTTACGAGCAAGAAGCTAGGAAAATTGCTGCTAAGTGGGAAGAAACTTTGACTTCCCTCAACCCAAGTAATTGGTTTGGCAAAATCAATCTGGCCAGCATTGGTAACTACATCATTTCTCTTTTATTCTTATTGCTCTACTTATAATCTGTAGAAGAAGATGTATAAATAAGGCTTCCATTAAAAGTATACAACCCATAATTCCAAAATCTCATCTTAACAATCCATTGTACAGAGATATTAGGGTATAATATTTAGTCGAAACTACAATATTATTGTAATATTGGCAGTTTCAAAATCTTACATTAGTTCAATTATTCTCTTATTATTGGTTCGATTATTCTCTTGCAAACAGAAAATGTTTCGATTCTTCCAAACATATGTCATAACAGCTTTTAGTCAGCCTTTATAATATGTCTTTTCTATAATTAGACTTAAACTGTTTTTGTAATTTCATAACAGTACATTGGATACTGTTCACTTGCATAAGAAATTGTTTCTATTGTCCTAATCATATATGTGGGCTAATTCTCTTAATCTGTTTATGTTATATTTGCAAAAATATGTATATATATATGTATATATATATATGTCTTTGCTAGAATTAGGCTTGTATAAAAAACTATTTGGACAGAAACTGCTAAAACAAACAAACAAACAAACAAAAAACTACCTTTTAATTGAAAGGCAGAGGTAATGATTCAGTAACCAAAAAGTATGTTATAATTTGGGAATATTTGTACTTTTGTATGTGCATCAATTGTTGTATTATCCTGTGTTGAAAAACCCTTTACCTGGTGAAAAATCTCGTGCACTCACACTGTGAATTTGGTTTAGGAAACTGATCCCATTTTGAGTGAGAAACTTTTGGTTGGCTAAAAAACATTTCCACATGAAATGTGAGCCACCAGTCTAACATTTTTCATTGTTTATTTTATTTTTCATCTGTAATGAGGCATTTGATTTTACGTTTTTCTTTTCTTTCCTTTTATTTTTTCACTCTACTTTGGATACTGATGTATATGGGAATCAGTACCAAGATTTTGATTTTGTAGATTAAGATCATTTTTTTATATATTGGCCCTATTTGTTTATCCAAAAGCTTAAGGATGTAGGAACCTGCAAGTATTTGGTAAACATCACGGGCCTAGTATGAATGATTATGTCTGATTTCAGAAGTAGGGACCGCAACAGAGCCTTTACAACTTGCCAGAAAGCCTAAGATCGAAAGAGACCTAATATCCATAGAAGATAGATGGATGTCGGTTACTAAGATCCTGGTTGGAGGTAAAAGGACGCAGTGTTTTGACACCCTCAAACGCAGGTCGGCCTTCTACCAAGTTTCCAACTAATATCTCAATGTGGCTGGCATCTTGGCTCCACCATCCCGAAAATCTGACATAAAATCAGACGGGGAAATAAAACTTCCCTTTTGTCTCAAACTAGACCCTTCTTTCACTTTAAAGGCTTGACAACTTCTTACACCCTTGACTGCCAATGGATAACATATAATACTATATGTCCCAGATGTTTGTGAAACTTATGTTTCACATTAATTTGGGCCTTCTTACATTTTCCAACGTTATTATTTTTTTTTAACAAGAATCTTTTGATTGCTAGATTCCACTTTGCATCTTTTTCAAATTTTTAATCTTCTCCCTACAATTACTGTTTTTACTTTTTTCTTTGAGATTTTCCCTTTTCCCTTTAGAATTTTCCTTTCCTTTTTATTTTTAAAATGTTTAAGTTTTTTTTTCTTCTCCACTCACTCTAATCATTTTTTTTCCTTTAAAAAAGGGGGGGGGGATATGTAGCAATCCAGGTATACATTAATCGTGATATTATTTTAAGAAGTATTCAAAACTTAACTCTTATACTGCTAATGATTGATCTCTGCAATCTTGAGTCAATTTGAATGTTGACCTTGCCAAATCCCTAGCCCTTCCCTAAGGCTACACCCCAGAAGAGAGTCAGTTATCTCAGTCTCCTTACTTTTCCTTCTATGATCAATTAACATAGGTATCAAACATCAGTAGATGCCGTAGGCCATATCCACCCTGGATCCTGATCTTAGCTCTACCTATTGTTTCAGGTTTTGGCAGTTTGCATTTTATGATGATGACCTCATAATGTTAATGTATCAGGCCACTGGCCTCTCCCCTTCCCCCCATACTGTTGTAACCCCAATAAAAAGTGACAAGAAATCAGTTGGAAATAAGCTCTTGACCATCAGAGCTTACTCGCTGTCTACCTTATGCCAAAACTTTCTGTGTCTGCGTGTCTTTATTCTCGCCTTATGTTCTCTTTCCATTAATCCTTAACCCGTAACCCATTTTCACTCAGTCCTTGGTTCCCCTTTCTAAGTGTCCAACCCACTAGGAATCTTTGTGGAGTCGGTGGACGGCTTCACCTACCCTTAAGACTTTTTACCCGTCACCCATTTTTCTCAGTCCCTGGTTCCCCCTTTTTAGTGTTCTACCCACTAGGAACTTATGTGAAGTCAGTGGACATCTTCATATGCCAAGTAAAGGCTGTTATGAAACCCCCATCAACCACAACCTTTTTACAACAGTCCTTTACTAGCAATTCGCTGCAATGCTATTATCTTCTTGTTCTTCTGTCTGGGAATTTCTCTTTGTTTTCTTAAAATTTATTTTAAAATATTTTTCAATGGTTATATGATTCATTTTCTCTCCATCCCCTCTTCCCTCCTACCTCCTGGAGCTGACAAGCAATTGCACTGCATTATACATGTGGTATCCCTCAATACCTACTTTGATATTATTCATTTTTACAAGAGTAATCTTTCAAAACCAAAACTCCAATAATATTCCTATATAAACAAGTGATTAATTATGTGTTTTTCTTATGCGTTTCTACTCCCACAGTTCTCTCTATGTGGATAGCACTTTCTCAAAAGTACCTCGGGATTGTCCTGGATCGTTACATTGCTATTGGCAGCAATGTTGATTACATATGATCATACCAGTGTTTCAGACTTTGTGTACAGTGTTCTCTTGGTTCTGCTTATTTTGCTCCACATCAGTTCATGGAGGTCTTTCCAGTTCTTATAGAAGTCCACTGATTCATCATTTCTTAAAGCATAATAGTATTCTATCACCATCATATACCACAATTTGTTCCGCTATTCCCAAACCGAAGGACATCCCCTCATTTTTCAATATTTTTTACCACCACAAAGTGTGGCAATGAATGTTTTTAGAGCCCCTTTTTATAATCTCTTTGAAATACAAACCTAGTAGTGATATCGTTATAACAAAGGGCACACCTTCTTTGGGCATAATTCCAAATTGCCTTCCAGAAAGGTTGAATCAATTCACAGTTCTATCTTCTTATATAAACTTTGTCTCCCTATTTTTTGGGGGACTATTTTAAATAATGAGGCAGGTCCCGAGTTCAAATCAAACCTCATACATCTCTTAGATCTTGGGCAAATCACTTAGCCTCTAATTGCCTGAGAAAAAGAATCTGCTGGAGAAGGAAATGGTGAATTGCTCTAGTATCCTTGCCAAGAAAACTCCTTGACAGCAGTAGTCCATGAGGTCAGGAAGAATTAAACTCATCTGAACATTTTTAACACTCAACTGATATTTCACATATGTTGTTGAACTGAAGATGTTATTGAAACAGAAAAGAAATGAGCTAAGAGTGTGAAAAACAGGAAATTGGAGCTTAATCTACCTTTTCTCCAGTTGTGTAGGCTTGGGCAAATCACTTGAATAGGGCCAGTTCCCTCACCTTTAAAATGTGGTTCATGTCCATCTCATACATTGTCTCTTGGCAGCATAGATACTAGAATCTCCTTTAAAGATTGTTCAGAGGATCATGTGAGATGATGAGTATGTATTCTGTGTGGCATAAGTGTGAGGTATCAGTAGACAACTTGAGACATCTACAAATTTCTCAGATGCTATCTGATTTAGTGTGAGACACAGATGGGGGCTAAAGGAGGTCCCTACCTGTTGTGGGAATGCCATTTAAATCCAGTCTGAAAAAAATAGAACAATGGTCTTTATAAGCACCTGGCTAACATTTATTCTCCATTCATGTAAAGAAATTGAGCCAGGACATCTGTGGGTTTCCTTCTATGAACAGGAATGGTAAACATTTGGTATTCAAAATATGTTGCTTCAAAGTTTTCCCCAAAATCTTAAAATGGCAATAGACAGTCTGTATTTTGAGGAAATACTCAGGAGAGAAGAATTTGGGAATCCAGTGTTTATTTGAATAGTTTATCACGAGACATTTTAAAGAAGCGAAGCTTTATGACGGAGGCAGTAATTGTGAGAACTTGTCTGTGGCCCTACCCACTTTCATCATTTCTCAATAAAATGCCACTTGTTGATATCTTCATCTTCTTTGGAATAGAAATCTTCACAGAAGTTGATGCCTTCTGCACTAGGGATCTGGCTTCCTCTTCACTGCAACATAACGGGCTATCAATTATCTCCACATCAACACATTTTATACCACCACGATCACTTCTTTATGAAGCAAAGCTTTCCAACATTTGTGGGTAGGTTCAATGACTTCATTGCAGGAGGCCTGCTTCTGTAGGCCAGGTATCTAGGAGGTGGTGTGGTGTAGGCGAATTAAGACAAATGAGAACAGCCAATTTCAGCAAGGCTTCTCAGGTAAGACTGCCTGTGCTGTGTTTATTTATTATACCTTTTCCTTAAGTTTACATACAGGTTGGCAGGAATTTTGATATTCAACAAACATTTTATTCATGTAGATGATGGATCAAGTCACACATTAACTTTTATTGAATTACGGAATCATTTGATTGACATTTTATAATTAGTCTATTTTGATTAAAACAAAAGATGCAAAGCTTGTCAAGGATCATTTACCAGGGAATAGCTGGGCCAGAAATTACTATCCCCTCCCATTCTCGAGGCACATAACATTGTTTTCAAGGTAAGAATAATAGTTCCTTACATTTTAAACAATCAAGTTAAGCATGAGTTGTATATTTAATAGATGATGATTCATTATGCTAGTTGGTTAATCACTTACATTATAAATCAGAATTCAAAAGAGACAATAATCCCAACCTGGTCCAAATATTGTTTCAATAACAGCCTTTTGTTTTTCAATATTTTTCAAAGATATTTTTTGATGTTCTTTGAACAACGGGGTTAACGAGAATAGTCCAGTATTTTGAGGAGGTAACTTGCTCTAATTTTTCATCCCTTGTCCTCCCTGTAGTAACATTCCACATCAAGGATCAAGAAGCTTGAAAGCAATTCTGCAGACATTTGTGTGTGGGAATTGTGAAATCTAAGTGCAACTTTGTTGGGGATTTAAAGTCTTAAACATTAACTCACTGTTTGCTGGTTTATCGTTTAGTGACTTTTAGGGGAATTTCTGTATTAATACATGTAAATGTGGGGCTTTCATAGGAGTTTGGAGGGGGTGTCTGGAAGAGCTCTAAAACAGCCTTTACTAATCTTCTGTATTTCCCTGGGGCTGAGTAGAGATATTGATCACAATAATTCCAATAAGGAGTGTTCGTTCTATGGTTCTAGGATCCCATCTGACACCTTGTCATTCAGGATGGGGTTTGACAGCCACCAGCACTTGATGAGCAAAATCCTTGTCTTTAAACTCTCCATTCAAAGCAAATATATTTTCTGTGTCCCATCCAGCAATTTGTAAAATTGGAACCAGTCAACTGTCGCCTTGAGGTAATTTGGTTTATCCTACCACACATCATTAATATTATGGTTACTGGAAGTTTCTGGGTCATCCTTGCTAATAGCAATTAACTTCCATTCTGTCTCCTTCCCCATCAACAAGGGCCAGAATTCCAAGAATCTTCACCTGAATAATGTTGCCAGGAACATGAACCTTGGAGCCTATTTCACAAATGTCAAGCAGATCATCATCGCCATGGCAGTTGGTATAGGAGTCTATATGATGAGGTTCTTCCTAAGTCTGAGGAAGGGCCCCATAATTCCATATATAAGTCTTGTGAGGGGAGATATTTGCCACATAAGATAGCATGCCTTTCTTCATATCTTGTTTAATGGGATTTGATGGCTCCTTGGTGTCAATCTCCATTTTAGCATTTGTCCAATGAGGTATTTCTACAACCATATTAAATACTCACGCTCACAGGTCCAAGCTTTCTTGGTAAGAATGTGATTTTCCACTTTAGATTTAGACTTCAGAGGAATGTCATGAAAAGGGGAAGATATAGTGACTAGCTACATTCTTGAAGTAGAGGCGGTACTGGTGGGAGTGCGGGCTGCCCCATTCTTCCAGGCGGTGGCCTTGGTGGCAGTAATGGCCACGAACCACTGAAAGGCTGAAGCCTTGGCCCCAGAGTCCAATAGGAGTGACCTCTGTCTCAGTCAATGGGGAGATGGAAAATCATGAAACCAGCTGCCTGGCTCCCCTCTACATTGAGGGTCTAATCCCAGCTGGATCCTCACCATGGCAAGGCAATCCTGTGACGTCTCCCTAATGGATTCCCTTTGCCACCCACCACAGCAGCCTTCCAAAGATTTACCTGGTCTCCAGCTCTCCCTCATGGCTTCCTCTCATCCCCTGCCCACACCTTCTGAGCTGAGAACTTGGCCTCATAGTTCACTGAACAAAAGCTCTCTACAGAGCTCTCCTATCCTCCACATCTCACCCACCTCAGCTGTCTCCTTTTCCTTTTTGGCCTCAGGATCAGAGAAAAAGGTCATTCTTCTCCTAGCTAAAGAAAATTCCTTTCTGTGTGCAAAGAATCCTATTCCACTCCCTCATCTAAACCCAGCCTATTCCTCCCTGCAGTGCCCCCACTGTAATTTAATTTTAGTCTTTCCAAAACTAAAGGCCTAAGGAGTATTTCCCTTTGGAAACCAATCAACCATTCCTCCACAAAGCTCGAAACACTCTCACTTGATGTCTTCATCCCCATGAGATACTGTCCAACATCTGTCCTCAGGATCAGATGGCCATTTGCAGTGAAGTGTACCAATGCTTCTCCCTTGTCTTCTCTCTGCCATATTTTTGGCTTACTATCCTTAGCCTGGCTTTCCTGGGGACCAAACTAAAGTTCATCTTCCATACTTTTCTTCTCTTTAGAGTCTTCCTTCTCTTGATTCCCTGCACTGGATTTAGTACCTAAAGGGCTTCTACAGAATTGTTGGCATGCATACCACTGCTGGGTTTCTACCCCAAAGAGATCATTAAAAAAAAGACTTGTACAAAAATATTTATAGCCCGTACTCTTTGTGGTGGCAAAAAAATTGGAAAATGAGGGGATGCCCTTCAATTGGGGAATGGCTAATACAATGGGAAAAGGATAGAGATAGGATAAGATTTAAGAAGTGGAAGGCTGTCTTTAAGGCACATTAGTAGGAACTCAAGGGAAAGGAAGTGACAACTGCTAGTGACTCCAACATTCACCACTTTTCTTTGCTGCCATGTTAGCTAATCTGCTAGGTGTAAGATGGTACCTCAGAATTGTTTTGATTTGACTTCCTGTGGGAAGCTAAGGTCTTCCTGTCCAGGAATGGTGGAGAAAAGGAGGGCTTATCAGAGCTCATCTACCTCACTTGGCTGTGGAGAAAGAGTATCCGAAATTCATCTTTGGAGGTACTCTATTTAATTGGGAAAAATCTAGAAAAGGATATGACCATACCTGCTGTGCTTTAAAGAAGGTTTTATCTAAAAAAATTCTGTCAGATCAGCATTAAGCTTTTACCTCAGGGATTACATCCCCTGGGGTGAACTTAGCCATTGGAGTTCATTCATAACAGGTTTTTTGGAGACAGCTTTAGGGGAATAAATTGAACCTGTACACTATATACACTAAATAAATTGTGGTATCTGCCGGTGATAAAATACTATTGTACTCAAAGGAATAGTGAACTGGAGGAATTCCATGTGAAACTGGAATGACCTCCAGGAACTGATGCAGAGTGAAAGGAGCAGAACCAGGAGAACACTGTAAACAGAGATGGATACACTGTGGTACAATCGAATGTAATGGACTTCTTTACTACCAGCAATGCAATGATCCAAGACATTACTGAGGGACTTATGAGAAAGAATGCTATCCACATCCAGAGAAAGAACTGTGGGAGCAGAAACACAGAAGGAAAGAAAA